>NC_056726.1:1559728662-1559911162 GCF_019279795.1 Protopterus annectens
CAACAATCAGCCAAAGCTATTGCTTATCCCATTTCTATTCTGATCAATAGAACTATTACCGAAAGTCATATCCCCAGTTTATGGAAAATCTCCCATATTATCCCCCTCCATAAAGGTGGACACTCCACTGAACTCTCCAACTACCACCCCATTGCCCTTCTCTCTCTTTTGGCAAAGATCATGGAGAAATGCATTCACAGACAATTACTTGACCATCTAACCCAAAATAATTTACTTTCCAACTGTCAACATGGATTCAGACCTTCACATAGCACTAGTACTGCCCTTCTTTCCTTCACAGATTGTATCAACAAAAACCACAATCTTAACAAGCTTTCTTTAGCACTATTTATTGACCTGTCTAAAGCTTATGACATGTTAAATCACCAAATTCTCATCAAAATATTGAAATCCCTGTCACTAGATACATCTTCTATAAAGTGGTTCCAGTCCTACCTTGATAAAAGACAACAGGCCGTGCTATGGCACAAGTCTCTCTCCACTCACCTGCCTGTCAAACTTGGTGTCCCTCAAGGGTCCATCCTAGGACCTCTACTTTTTTCCATATTTATTAATGACCTTCACCTTGCCATCCCCCAAGCCACATGCATACAATATGCAGATGACTCCACAGTGATATGCTCAGCCACCTCCTCTTCTGAACTTCAATCTCTTACCCAACAAGTATTTAACAGAGCAATGGTTCACACATAAATGCCTTCTCCTAAACCCCCAAAAGACTAAACTCCTCCTCTTCTCTCCCACCAATAAGTCCTCTCCTCTTGATTTCTCAGTTATCTCTACCAATAAAACTATATCCCCTGATCCAACCACCAACCTATTGGGTATTACCATTGACAACAATCTGAACTTTGATATCCATATTAACAATGCTATAAAAACTGTCAACAAAAAACTTGGCTCTCTCTATAGGGTAAAATCCTTCCTCTTACCTTCAGCTAAAACCACTATAGCACACACTCATCTAATCTCTTCACTTCTTTATGCCTCACCCATTTTTACTAATCTGTCTAAAAATAATCTTAGCAAATTGGAAATGTCTTACAATAACATTGCCAAATTTGCTACAGGCAACCCATTTAGAACCCACCATTGCATTAATTTAAAGCAGCTGGGATGGCTTGAACTACAAAATCTGATTAAATTCCATCAACTATCTATAGCCCACAGCACTTTTTACAAACCTTCCAAAACTCCTATTCTATCCACACTCATCACTCCCTATAAAAACCTGAAATCCTTAATGTCTTCTCAGAGACTTCTAGTACATACCACTAAACCAAACAACAAGGCTGGTGACTCCCTCTTTTCTAATATTGTTGGAAAAGCCTGGAATCTCCTCCCCAGTGAACTCTCCTCACTTCCCTCAGTATCATGCTCCAAAAACAAATTGAAAGTGTTCCTCAGAACACAGTGGTTATGCCCCTGTACTAAGCCTGACTAGTTATGTTTCTCTTAATACTTTGCTCTTCCTACCCCTTCTACTCATTAACTGTAATTCCTTCCTTATTAACCATAATACTATCTCCCTCTAGAACATCTTGATTGTACTAGCATGCTATGTTATGCCTGTATTCTGCACTGCTGAATTTACTGTGATGACCTGTAATATGCATTGTAAATATGACTTTTTTTTGTTTGTTTCCTTATTTGTTATCTTGTTAATTTCATTGTTCTATCTTGGAGCTTATCTCCCTGGGGCTCTACTGAAAATGGACATGTATCCAGTTAGACTAGCCCGGTCAACAAATGTAAAATAAAAATAAAATAAAATAAATAAATTAAATATATGTATATATATGGCTGCATCGTGATCTCATATGCATAAAAATACTCTATGCGCAATCAGCTGCATTTTGCGCAAGCATACTGGCTTTTTTCAGTTAGATGAAATACACTTTTCACCAAAGGTATGCATACCATATATACCATTATCATCATCAACAACACCCTTTTCCCATTTTCTGAATGGGATCAGAGTGTTGTGTCAACTGTCACCATCTCTCTTGATTCAATGCCACTCTCCTAACCCTGACTGTTGCAGGTCTTTTCTCACACAATCCATCCATCTCTTTGCTGGATTCCCTTGATTCCTCTTGCCCTCAGCCTGTTTGTCCCATATCATCTTCACCAGATTCCCTTCTGCTTTTTTGCACATGTGCCCTAACCACCATAATCTTTTCTCTTTGACTTTCTCTGCAATTAGAGCTACTTTGTCTTTTGCTCTTATTTCCTCATACCTTCGTCTGTCCCACAGTGTGCATCCAATTGCCATCTCAGGCACTTTATCTCCATCAACTTCAGGTTCAACTGCTCTGATTTTACTGCCTAGGTTTTTGTACCACATAGTAGTACTGGCTGCAGGGTTCAAATTGTTTTATCATGGTGTGGATGGGAGGAGAAATGGCGTAGGCATTATCCTGAAAGAAGAGTGTTTTGGAGGTGAAAAGAGTGTCTGATAGAGTGATGTTTATGAAGCTGGAAATTGATGGTGTAATGATGAATGTTGTTAGTGCATATGCTCTGCAAGCTGGGTGTGCGATGGATGGGAAAGAAAAATTTTGGAGCAAGTTGGATGAAGTGGTGATGACTGTGCTCAAGGGTGAGAGACTGGTGATTGGAGCAGATTTCAGTGGGCATGTTGGTGAAGGGAACAGAGGGGATGAGGAAGTGATGGGCAGGTATGGTGTTAAGCAAAGGAATGCAGAAGGTCAGATGGTAGTGGATTTTGCGAAAAGGATGGACATGGCTGTGATGAATACGTATTTTAACAAGAAGGAGGAGCATAGGGTGACATACAAGAGTGGAGAAAGATGCACACAGGTGGATTATATCTTATGTAGAAGGGCCAGTCTGAAGGAGATTGGAGACTGTAAAGTGGTGGCAGGGGAAAGTGTAGTTAGGCAGCATAGGATGGTGGTTTGTAGGATGACATCAAGAAGAGGAGGATGAGTGTGAGGGCAGCACCAAGGATCAAATTGTGGAAATTTATTGTGAGGTGCTGTTCAGGGAAGGGTTAAGACAGGCAATGGGTGGCAGTGAAGAGTTACCGAATAGCTGGGTAACTACAGCAGATCTAGTAAGAGAGATGGCTAGAAAGGTGCTTGGTGTGACATCTGGAAAGAGGAAGGAGACCTGGTGGTGGAATGAAGAAGTACAGGAGAGTAAACAGAGAAAGAGGTTGGTGAAGAAGAAGTGGGATTGTCAGAGAGATGAAAAAGTAGACAAGAGTATAAGGAAATGAGGTGCATGGCAGACAGAAAGGTGGCGAAGGCTAAGGATAAGGCGTATGAAGAGTTGTATAAAAGGTTGGACACCAAGGAGGGAAAAAAGGACCTGTACCGATTGGCTAGACAGAGGGACCGAGCTAGTAAAGATGTGCAGCAGGTAAGGGTGGTAAAGGATAATGAGGGAAACGTACTCACAAGTGAGGAGAGTGTGTTGAGCAGATGGAAAGAGTACTTTGAGGAGCTGATGAATAAAGAGAATGAGAGGGAGAGAAGGTTGGATTATGTGCAGATAGGGAATCATGAAGTGCAGTGGATTATCAAGGAGGAAGTAAAGATAGCTATGAAGAGGATGAAGAACGGAAAGGCTGTTGGTCCAGATGACATACCTGTGGAAGCAAGGAAGTGTTTAGGTGAAATGGCAGTGGAGTTTTTAACTAGATTGTTTAATGAAATCTTGGAAAGTGAGAGGATGTCTGAGGAATGGAGAAGAAGTGTTTTGGTATCGATTTTTAAGAAGAAGGGTGATGTGCAGAGCTGTAGTAACTACAGAGGGATTAAACTGATCAGTCACAGCATGAAGTTATGGGGAAGAGTAGTGGAAGCTAGGTTAAGAAAGGAGGTGATGATTAGTGATCAGCAGTATGGTTTCATGCCAGGAAAGAGCACTACAGATGTAATGTTTGCTCTGAGAGTGTTGATGGAGAAGTACAGAGAAGGTCAGAAGGAGTTGCATTGTGTCTTTGTGGATTTAGAGAAAGTATAGGACAGGGTGCCTAGAGAGGAGTTGTGGTATTGTATGAGGAAGTTGTGAGTGTCAGAGAAGTATGTAAGAGTGGTACAGGATATGTACGAGGGTAGTGTGACAGCGGTGAGGTCTGCGGTGGGAGTGATGGATGCTTTTAAGGTGGAGGTGGGATTACATCAAGGATCAGCACGGAGCCCTTTCTTATTTGCAATGGTTATGGACAGGTTGACAGACAAGGTCAGACAGGAATCCCCATGGACTACGATGTTTGCAGATGACATTGTGATCTGTAGTGAGAGAAGGGAACAGGTGGAGGAGACCCTGCAGAGGTGGAGATATGCTCTAGAGAGAAGAGGAATGAACATTAGCAGGACAAAGACACAATATATGTGCGTGAATGAGAGGGAGGATAGATGAATGGTGAGGATGCAGAGAGCAGAGGTGGCGAAGGTAGATGAGTTTAAATACTTAGGATCAAAAGTTCAGAGTAATGGTGAGTGTGGAAGAGAGGTGAAGAAGAAAGTACAGGCAGGGTGGAGTGGGTGGAGAAGAGTGTCAGGAGTGATTTGTGACAGACGAGTATCAGTAAGAGTGAAAGGGAAGGTGTACAAGAGGGTAGTGAGACTAGCTATGTTATATGGGTTGGAGACCGTGGCACTGACAAAAAGGCAGGAGTCAGAGCATGACGTGGCAGAGTTGAAGATGTTAAGATTTGCACTGGGTGTGATGAGGACGGACAGGATTAGGAATAAGTATATTAGAGGGTGAGCCCAGGTTGGAAGGTTTGGAGACAAAGCCAGAGAGGCAAGATTACGTTGGTTTGGACATGTGCTGAGGAAGGATGCAGAGTATATTGGTAAAAAGATGCTAAGGATGAAGCTGCCAGGTAACAGGAAAAGAGGAAGGCCTAAGATAAGGTTTATGGATGTGGTGAGACAGGACATGCAGGTTGTTGGTGTGACAGAGCAAGATGCAGAGGACAGGAAGAAATGGAAACAGTTGATCTGCTGTGGCGACCCCTAACAGGAGCAGCCGAAAGTAGTAGAAGTACTGGTTGCACCACTCTTTTGAACACCTTGCATTTCAGCTTCTTTGTCATCCTTCTTTCATACACTACCCATGATACTCTGTGCCACTTGGTTTCAGCCCCTCTGGCTCTCCAATGGACCTCCTCATTCAGACTTCTTCTCAACCAACCCACCCATATACTTGAAGCTGTTAACATGTCCACTGTTTTCCCTTCTCTTCTCCCCTTCTTCTGATTTCCCTATTTGCTGCCTTTACAACTGTCTTATCTATACTCAGTGTCACTACATGTGCCTTGAGTTTTGCATTCCATTCCACCATCCTTTGCTGAAGTTCTTGCTCAGAATCTGCATGTAATGCCACATTATCTGCATACAGCAACTTTGTTTATCTGTCACCTCCAACTTGTTTGCTAATGTAGTCCATCACCAGTATGAACAGCAGTGGACTTAAGAGATAGACCCTGATTCACACCGTCCCCCAATGGGAACCCCTCCAAGTCCAAAGACTGTTCATATTTGAGACATTGTGTTCTTGTACATACCCTGCACTAATTCTACCAATGTTTCTGGGACTTCAAACCACTGCAGAACTGCCCAAATTAACTTACTTGGGCTTTGTCATAAGTTTTCTACAAGTCTAGGAATGCCCAGATGGACTCTTTCCTCATCTCTAGCGTCTTCTCAACTTATATGTCTCAAAACATCAGGTCTCTTGTGCTGCATCCTGATCTGAATCTTAAGTGCTCATCTCCAATCTTACTTTCTACTACTCTGCTTATTCATTTATCTATCACCCTCTCTTGAACTTTCATACAGTGTAACAGGAGTTTGATTCCTGTGTAGTGCCTACAGTTGTGGATGCCCCCTTTGTTCTTGTACACTGGCACTAGAATGCTTATTCTCCAATCACCTGGGATATATCTTTCTCTTCATAGTGCTATGAGTACCCTCAGAAGCCATTTCTCCTCTAGCTCACCCAACATCTTGATCATATCTGCTCTGACCTCATCTAAGCCTGCTGCTTTCTCTGACTTGATTTTCCTTTGTGCTGTTTCTTACTTCTAGGTCAGGCTCCTCTTCCTTCTTTCATCGTACTCTGTCAGTGAACAGATTCTGTAGGGTTTTCTTCATTCAGAAGCTGCTGGAAGTACTCCTTCCATCTGCCTTTGATGAGCTGTGGACTGGTGAATAGGTTTGTTCCTGGCATCCCTTATGAAAGGTGCCTATCTTTTTTACCTTTCTAGGCTAGCCTTGCAACCTGATAAAACTTTCTTTATGCCATCTACTGAGTCACCTTCCAGAAGCTGACCAAATGTCTTTGATGATATCCATTTCAAATGTCGGGACCAGCTGAAGTGAGTCACGAAAAACAGAGACTGAATGTCTGAAAGATCAGACTTACATCTACTAAGCCCTCTCCTCCTCCCAACAAATTCCAACATGTGAGAGATGCAACCATATAGCCAAACTGGAGGCTAAGCTCTCTCAACTCAGTACTGGCATAACCAGTCAGGAGGAGAAGGAAACCACACTCACTACAATTCCAGTCTCACATAGACCTACCACGACAGCAAACCAAACACATAATCACACAAAAACATACTCGGAGGCTCTAAATAAAGATCTGCCGAAGCAGCAGAGACCTCCAAAGCAGACACCCAAGCAGCCGCTACCCCAAAACAAAACACGTGCAACACATATCTCACAAAGCCAGTGTGCCAAACAGTCACGGCCCTTAAGACTAAACAACACACCTGATACACTTGTAATAGGTGACTATCGTCAGGCACACTGACATCCCGCTCACCAGGCTGAACAACGAGAGGGTCACGGTGAGCAGCCTGTCGGGTGCTAGGATCCACCACATAACACAAGCACTCAGGTCACTCCAAAGAAAGTACAAATATGACTCAGTCATTGTCCATGCTGGTGTGAATGACCTGAGATGTACCTCCCTGGACTACATGAAGAGACATAAAGGAGCTCTCTGAGCATGTAGCCCAGGCAAGTATGAACCTGACCTTGAGTAGCATCTTACCCTCACCAAGAATGATGCCACAATATGAAGACAAGATGATCAATTTCAAAAAATGGATTAAGTACTGGTGTCATTCAAAGGGGATCCAATGCCTGTCAGCTTGGGATGATATGCTCGACAAGCCACGATGCTTCGCTAGGGACGGCTTGCACCCGTCACCACTGGGCTTTCGGATATTGACAAAGGCTCTTGCTACCCCCATAGTGCCCTTTTTAGGCAAGGCTCAAAAGACAAACCCACCTCCATAGGTATCACAAGGGATAAGAAACTAAGAGTAATGCTACTCAACGCCAGAAGTCTAAACCTCAAGATGCACACACTCAAAACTCTCCTTAGCATGGAGAACATCGATATCTGTGCAGTAACAGAAACCTGGTTCAGGGCTCCCGAGAGCACCCCAGCACTACCAGGTTATACCTCATACCATGCTTTTCGGCCCCAAAACTTGGTCCGAAGCACAAAAGGAGGGGGAGTATCGATATTCAAAGATACCCACACCTCCAGGTTGGTGGCAAAGCACGAAGCATCAGAGACTATCCATGTGCAACTAACAGTGGGTAAAACTGCCTTCCAGTTTATAGCCTGCTACAGACCACCCTCCCAAACCCAGGAACCCCACTCGGCCTTCCTGAGAACATTGGAAAATATGAAGGTCTCTCCAAACACCATTATATTGGGAGACTTCAACTACCCAAACATGGACTGGGAGCATTACCTAGCTCCAACACCCTAGACCAAAGGTTCCTAGAATTTATAAACTCAAATGCTATGGAACAACTTGTTACCACTCCCACAAGAGGGGAAAACATACTGGACCTGACCATCACCAACATGGGGACTCTATGCTCCAGACCAGAAGTGTATCCCTCACTGGTAAGATCAGACCATAAACTAATCTCACTGGATATTCACATCCCGACCCACCCCCTGCCCAGAAAACCACAGTGAAAAACTTCTCTAAAGCAAATTTCACACTCCTCAAAACTGAGGTGGAATCCTTCAAAGCCCCCAGGCCTGTGGAAAATACGGCCCAGACCGCAGAATCCTTTATAAACGCATTCTAGGAACACCTTCAGGAATGCATGGATCATGCGATCCCAAATAAAATCAAGACCCAATCCTCCAAAGGCAGACGTCCTGTCTGGTGGATCCCAGCCATAAACAAACTATACAATAGAAAGAGGGAGCTACTAAATGATAGAGCAAAATCCCAAAAAGGGAAGGCATCACTGATCAGTATTAGCAAAAAACTACGGGCACACACAAAATTGTCTAAGGCCAGCTTCGAGAGAAATATTGCACAGGACACTAAGGATAATCACAAGGCTTTCTTTAGTTATGTTAGGAACCTGGGTGGCAATTCCCAGATATGCTCAGAATTAGTCCAAAATGACAAAAAATACACCGAACCCACAGACATTGCCAACATCCTAGCTGACAGGTTCAGCGCAAACTTCTCCCCCCCACCAAAAGGGCAAATATCTATCCCAGCAGAGTGCTGCCCCCCTGACATCTCAGATGCTCAGGTAAGAGCCGCCCTCTCCAAAGCAAAAAACACAGCATCAATGGGACCAGATGGTGTGCCGGGCTGCGTCCTACATGAACTCCAAGAAGAGCTAAACCCAAACATAAAACTACTGTTCAATCTCAGCCTTACTACAGGATAGCCCAAAGAGTGGCGTACAGCAACAGTGGTCCCTCTCCATAAAGGTGGTGCCTCAACGGATCCTGGAAACTATCGCCCCATAAGCCTGACTAGCTTGGTCTACAAAGCTATGGAAAGGATCATCATGGACCTCATAAATAAAGATACTGGGGACCTACAAACACTGGATCCTACCCAGTTCGGCTTTGTTAAGGGCAGATCCTGCCTCTTAAACCCGGTTGATTTCTTTGAAACAGTCACCAAGGCCATTGACGAGGGGAAGGTGGTCCACACCGCCTACCTGGACCTCGCAAAAGCCTTCGATACAATACCCCACTCGGGCATTATAGATAAGCTCACTAGCTTAAATATAAACCCCTATGTCACTAGATGGATTTCAACTGGATCAAGGACAGAACCCACATGGTTAGAATTGCTGGAGCCATGTCAGACTCCAAACCAGTTACAAGTGGTGTCCCACAAGGCTCAGTCCTGGGACCTCTCTTGTTCGGTATATATTTCTCGGAGGTACAGGCCAACACGGAAGAACTGTGGCTGACCAAGTTCGCAGATGACTGCAAACTGGGCGCCATAATCGACTCTCCAGCCGACACAAGCATCCTCCAAAAGGGCCTCATAGAAACAAACAACTGGTGCCAGAGCCATGGCCTCAAGCTAAATGCCAAAAAGTGTATAGTCAACCCCTTTGGCAAAAACAAAGTGCCCACAAATTACCACATAGGTGGTAATCCATTAAGTACAGAAGTAATTAGGGACCTGGGGACCCAAGTTGATAGCAATCTCTCATTTGACAACCACGTGGCCAAAGTGGTTAGAAAAACATTTTATATAGCCCACCTAATCATGAAGGGATTCACATCTAGATCAGGGAGGTCATCGTGCCTCTTTACTCATCCCTCATCAGGCCCATAATTGAGTACAATGCCCTTTGGGATGTACCTTACCAGACACCTGCAGCAACTGGAAAGACCCCAAAAGTACCTCACCAAGAGGATCAAAGGGCTCAAACAGATGCCATATGCTGCCCGGTTAAAGAAACTCCAGCTCTACTCAGTGGCATACCGCCTGTTCAGAGGCGATCTGTGCCTGACGTATAAAGCCATGTCCAACCCGGAATTAATGGACATGCTGCACCTCAGAAAATCCAAATCCCATCGAGCTACGCGCTCGAGAGACTTGAACCTCAGCACTGAAATAAATAGGACATGCTGGAGGGACAGATTCATAACCCAGAGGCTCCCTTCACTCTGGAATAAAATCCCAGTCCAGGTTAGGCAGAGTCCCTCACTGACTCTCTTCAAGAGGAATCTTGATGAGTGGACGGGAGGTCGTAGGTTTACCCCGGGTATCACTTCTGTGTCACTGTTAGACAGAGGTACAGTATACTAACCTCGAAAAAGGGCATAGCAAAATAAATTTAAAATGGGTGGCGAAAGCCAAACACATTCTGGCTAGGCTTATAAATGCCCTAGGGCAGATAGCCTAGTACGAACCTATGAACCTATGAACCTATTTCTTGGAATACAACCTTTTTTCCTAGGTATGGCATCCTTGGAGTTGGTATATATAAAAGTTTGGTTTGGGGGAGTGCGGGGGGCCTTGTCCCCCTGCAATAAAAGAAGTTATGTACTTATTATAACGTTACGTTTGTTGTCCATCTTGCCTTCATTCTTACTAGTTGGGTTCGGAACTGCTCCTCTGTTCCAGCTCGGCCGCATTCTAAAGCTCAGTCTTCCACTCGGTTCTTGGCTGAAACCCTATCTCATTGATGCACTAGTGTGCTTCCCCAGATCTCGTTTGTCGATACTCATAGCAAGTATCAACCTCTATATAATTAAGGGAAATTACAGTAAATAGTGTGAAAGTCAGAAAACATCCTTGGTAGAAGGAAAACATTCCACTCAGCCCTCTAGAAGCTCTAGGCTGGGGGAAGGTGGGTGGGATGTAATGAAGGTGTGAGGTTTGGCCCATGTTGCAGCGACGCAAATGTTATCTAGTGGCAGTCTAGCCTGAAATGCAGATGATGTGGCAACCGCCCTTGTGGAGTGACCTTTGATTTTGAAGGGAATATGTCTATTGTTAGAAATATATATGAATGTGATACAATTTGAAAGACATCTCGAAAGTGTGACTTTCGAGACAGGCTCACCTTTTTTAGCCTCTGAAAAGGAGGTGAACAACTGATCAGATTTCCTGAAAACTTTAGTTCTGTGTAAACAGAAGCATAGTTGTCTGTGCACGTCCAACTGATGGGGTGCATATTCTGCTTTGCTGCCATAATTGGGGAAAAAAATGGTAGCTCAATAGATTAAGATTAGTTTCTAAGCACACCTTTAGTAAGAAAGATGGATTAGTTCGCAGAGACACCCTGTCCTTATAGAAAATCATATAAGGAGGTCTGATTGACAAAGCTTGAAGGTCGGAGAATCTTCTGGCAGAAGTGATAGCAATCAGTAAAATTGTTTATGATGATAAAAATTTGATATCACATGTTGACGCAGGCTCAAATAGAGGAAAGATCAGGCGAGATGGCACAAAATTTAGATCCCAAGATCGTAGAGATTCTTTAACGGGGGTCTTAATAAACAGGTGCCCTTTAGAAATGCTCTGCATAACCTATAGGACATCAAATTTTGAGTTACATCACCTATATGAAAACTGGAACTTGCAGCCAGTTGAACCTTGAAAGTAGCTGCAGCAGAGCCTTTATGAAACAGTTCAGCCAGGAAATCCAAACTAGAGCTAATCAGCGCAGAAAAGGGGTCAAGATTTCTTTCCGAAGCCCAATAAGAAAAACTTCTCGATTTACTGAGATATAACTTTCTGGTCGAGGCCTTATATGAAGAAAGTAGTATGTGCTTTACTGCTGGTGTGAAAGAAGGAAGCCTGACTATATTTGGAACTGCAGCAGGCAAGCTGTCAACTTGAGGGTCTGGAGGGAGGGGTGGTGTGTTCCTGACATATGAGTCAGAAGGTCTGGAACTGGGTCCAGAACCCACGGTTCCTCCTGAAGATGAGGCCAAAGGAAAGGAAAACAAATCTGACGAGGCCAGTACAGAGCAATGAGGATCAGCCTGCTTCCCAATGACTTGGCTTTCTGGATGACTTTGGGTATTAGAGGAAAGGGGGAAAAGCATAAAGAAGTCCAGAGGGTCAATCGTGCACTAGTGCATCCCTTGGCGACTCCCCCAGAGGGGGCACTAGGGCAAAGTCGTCGTTGCATTTGGTGTTTACGGAGGTGGCAAAGAGGTCGTAGCAAGGCTGGCCCCATTTTCAGAAAATTCTTTCCGCTATCTCTTGTTTTAGGGATCACTCGTGATGCATGAGTTTTGCCCTGCTGAGTCTGTCGGCTATCACGTTGGATTTCCCCGGGATGTGCGTTGCTACAAGAAAGCATTGGGAAGATGTTGCCCATTGCCATACTCTTGAGTGCCTCTCGACAAAGGGGGTAAGATTTGGTTCCTCCCTGCTTGTTTATGTACCAGACCGCCGACATACTGTCTGTCTGAATTACAATCGTTCCTAGTGGAAGAGAGTACTGAAGAGCCTGCAATGCCAACAGCACAGCTTTCATCTCTAGGACATTGATGTGCAAATGGGCCTCATGATCCTGTCAGGTCCCTTGGACCGTCCTCCCCAGATAATGACCCCCCACCCTATCTGGGAAGCATCTGTGGTCACCGTGGCTATAGGCTGTTGTGGGAGAAAGGGACAACCTACTGCCACGTGACTAGAAAGAAGCCACCATCTCAGGTCGCTTTTGCAAGATTCTGTGATCACGATTTGGTGGGACGTGTAGTTCCTGTAACGACCATTGGGTAAATAGAAGCCATTGAAGAATTCTCATGTGCATGTGAGCTAAAAGTACTAAAGTTATCACTGCCGCCAAGGTTCCCAGGACTTGCAGAACTGTTTCTGCTTTTACCCTGGTCTTCAACATGAGATTTAAAATTTGCTGTCTGAGTAACAAAACTCTTTCTGCTGGCAATCTTGCCATCATAGAGACTGCGTCTTGGTGTGCTCCTATACAGATATGTAGATTTTTCTGAATTTATAGTAATCCCTAAGTGGGAACAGAGTTGTAAGGTGGCGTCCCTTGCTTGCTGAAGTAGATGCTTGGTGGTGGCAGTTAGGAGCCAGCAGTCTAAATATGGAAACACTTGTAATCCTAGATGCATCAAGTGAACCGTAACGACTGCCATGCATTTGGTGAACACTCTGGGGGCTGTAATGAGGCCAAAGGGCAGGGCTCAAAACTGGTAGTGACTGGCTCCCAGCCGGAAGTGCAGATAACTTTTTCATGGCCTGTCCATTTTTTGTGGTAGTACACATCCTGGAGGTCTATAGAGCACATCCAATTGTCTTTCCCTAAAAAGGGAAGAATCAACTGCAGTGTCACCATCTGGAACTTGGTCTTCTTTACAGATTAGTTTAATTTGCTGAGATCCTAGCTGGGTCTCCCCTGTTCTTTTTGGCACTAAAAAGAATCTTGAACAAGTTCCGGACCCTATTTGATCTGCAGGGTCTCTTTGGATGACTCTTGTCTAGCAACTTTTGAATCTCTATGGCTGCTTGATCCCTTTGACTGGGTGGAATGTCTGGGATGTTTCTCATGATTGTGACAGGATGGGAAAAGGGTATGGAGTAGCCTCTGGATATTATGCTTTATACCCATCTGTCTCTTATTTCTCGCCAGGTTTCTGGGTACAAGGATAAATTACCCCTGACTGCCTCCAGAGGTGGGCAGGTGGGCCTCCCTTCAGGAGCGCTGGAAGGGCCTAGGAAACACGGTCGCCCTGGTTTTGCGGACCCCCTCTGCTGCAAGGGTGGTGTCCACCATTAATACCTCCCCCTCTGCCCCAGGATTTTTTTGAACCACATCTTTCCCCCCTTTGGACCCTTAGGATAGGGTCTCGAAGGTACGGAAAAATGTATTCCAATTGCAGAGAGAGTTTTACCTTCCTGCTCACATCTGATGAGTGTATCTTTGACTTTCGGTCCAAAGAGTGCGGAACCATCGAAAGGGGCATCGACAAAGGTAGACTTAAGGGTTCCGCAAAGTTACACAAGCGCATTCAAGAGTGTCTCTTTAGGGAAACTCCCAAACCCACTGCTCTACTTGCTCCACCTGCTGCATATCATATGACACTCAGAGGAATTCACTACAAAGTTAAAGTGGATAGTTGAGAGGTCACCTTATCTGAAGCCCCTGCAGCTAATGAACCTTGAAAAGTATCTCCTAGCTCCTTCAGGGGATCTTGCTGTAACCTTGTGAAGTTTGCCAAGTATTTCAGTGATCTGAGAGTAAAAGTCGCCAAAGAAAAAATGCGCTTCCCATATCTGTCCATCATACAAGACTCTGTTTGGTGGATGGATAGATGAGGATGCTTTGGCAAGTTCCTTCTTGGTGGCTGCTGCCACCACCATACCATCCACAGGAACGCCCTTAGAAATTGTTTGTCATCTGGATCTGTAATAAATTTGTTTGGCCTTCGAGGGACTGGTTCCACTGCATCCAGAAACTCCCACGCCTTTCAGCTAGCTAGTTCCATGTGTTCATCGAAAGGTGGAGATACCCCAAAGGCTGACGGGTGAGATCTGAATGGCTTCAGGTACACTGACTCCTCCTCAACAGGGTTGATGGACTTCCAGCCGCCTCTCTGCTTAAGGATCTCTAGGATATCTGCAAAGGAGATCTCCTCAGAGGGCGACCGTGGAGACCCTTCCCATTCCTCGAGATCAGTATCAGATGCGAGACTCATCTGGATAGTCAATATGCTTCCTCATGCAAAGTCTCTTCTGGGGGCCCTCTTCAGAAGGGTATTCTGGAGAGGTTTCGGAAGATGGAAATTCACCTGATGGGGTAGTCTGAGGCCTAGGATCTCTGCTAGTCTGTGGTTGGGGTGGTGCAGAGACAGGTGCTTTAGGGGGGGGTGAATGTCCGAACCTTCGCGTAGAGCTGTGTGGGAGGACAGCACACTCCTCATCAGTTCAAAAGCCCCTCTCCCCTTATCAGAGGACCCCTCCAGCTCCGAGGAGGCAGAGGCAATCCCTGGAACCAAGGGAGCTGGCTCCGAAGCTGAGGTAAATGCTGAGTTCACCAATGCCAAGGCACCAAGGGGTAAACACGGACCTGACAAGTGTCAGACCCAAGTCCCCTCCCTGGACCTGGTTGGAGAGCTTCAGCCCCCAGACATCCCGGATGGCACAGAGGATGTCAGAGCAGATGACTGTTCCGAAATCCCTATGGCACGTCTCAGCACTGACGGTTCTGTCACAACCTGTTCCAGACATTCCTGCTCTGAGGTTCCAGGTTGGCTCATAGAAGGACTTGAAGTGGATGAAAAAATCTTCACTGGCTCCGGATCAGAGTGGGATGGAGCCGACAGAATTTTGCCCAGTGCCAGCAACTCCAGTAGCCTTCACACTACCCTATCCACATCAATGTCTGATATGATTCTGGAGGACCGAGAGGAAAGGTTCGGTGAAGTAGCTCTTTACAAAATAGGCAATCTCACTGTAGCGGAGACCGGGTCCAAAATTGTTTCTCCATCAGTTCCGAAAACCTAGAAGCCGAGGATGAAGACTTGTCGAACCCATGTTCCTTCAGATCCGAGTGAGCAGATTTAAGAACCTGTTTGGCAGGCTCCGAGTGGCCTGAGGAGGAGGAGGATGATGATGATGACCACCTCTTAACAGATCTGTCAGATTTAGAAGGAGGGAATTTAGATTTGCTGGAGGTTGTCTGACTTTCCAAGGCTTCAGAGAAAAGCACTTTTAAAAGCCCCCTTACAATCAATTTGTTCTTTATCTCTAGCAAGACCCTGGAGCTGAACGAATGACAGATACTACAAGATTTCTGTAAATGCCTGGCACTGAGACAGTAGACCCAAACAGTGTGCCCATCAGTCAAGGATATCTTTTAAGAACATTTCTGGCATTTCTTAAAACTAGATTGTTTAACTTCTTTCTCTTCCTTAGACATTATTCTAGTAATTATAGTGATTCAACAACAACAACGACACTAATCAAGGCAATAAAGCTATATAAATTTTAAATCTCAACACTCACCAAAAAACTAAGCTACAGTACACCAAGAATATGAATATCTTATGTATCTAAACACTAACCACAGCACTCAACAATAAAAGGAAATATTAAAGGCATACGTTAGAAAGACACAAAGGGAGGGAGACTCGGTTCATAGGCAGGTACTAGGCTATTGGCCCTAGGGCCTATACAAGCCTAGCTAAAGAGTACCCTGGCTTTCGCCACCCAAGAAAATTATTTTCCTGTGCCCCTGTCGAGCAGAGCCACAGAACTGATCCCCGGGGTGAATTTCCTATCTCCCATCCAATCATCAAGATTTTTCTTGAAGAGTGCTAACGAGGAGCTTTGTTTAATATAGATAGGTAGTTTGTTCCAGAGTATGGGAAGTCTCTGGGACAGGAATCTATCCCTCCAGCATGTTCTGTTTATTGTGGTGACAAGATTTAGGTCCCTAGAGCGTGTAGCTCGGAGGGATTGGGATTTCTTTAAGTGGAACATGTCCAACAGCTCTGGGTTTGACATAGCTTTATATGTTAGGCAGAGATCACTTCTGAGTAGGAGATATGCGATGGAGTAAAGCTGGAGTTTTTTGAGACTGTCTGCATAGGGCATCTGTTTGAGGCCGGTAATCCTCTTTGCGGGCATTTCTGTGGCCTTTCCAACGAGTAGAGGGGAACAATGACCTCTTTTTTCCTGGATGAGAGACCTTTTGTGATGAGGTGTGCCACATAGAAGGTTTTCCTGACTACTGTGGCAATGTGATTATCAAAGGAGAGACTACTGTCCACCTGTGTCCCAAGGTCTCATCACACTTTTGGTGTTAAGTAGACTACCACCTATGTGGTAGTTCATGGGTACAGAGTTTTTACCAAAAGGGATGACAATGCACTTTTTGGCATTAAGCTTGAGGCCATGGCTTTGACACCAGGCATCTGTCTCAGTGAGGCCCTTTTGTAGGATGTCCACATCGTTAGAGGAGGTTTGATTATGGCTCCTAGTTTGCAGTCATCTGCGAACTTTGTTAGCCTGTACTTCAGAGAAGTAGATGCCAAACAGGAGAGGACCCAGGACTGAACCCTGTGGTACTCCACTTGTCACTGGTCTGAAGTTAGACTTGGAGTCTGCAATTTTCTGTCAGTGAGCCAGTTGGCAACTCATCTTGTGACATAGGGATTTATACCTAGTTTAGTGAGTTTATCTATAATTCCAGAGTGGGGGATGGTGTCGAAAGCCTTGGCAAGATCTAGATAGGCTGTGTGAACCACCTTACCCTCATATACGGCTTTAGTGACCGCTTCAAATATGTCTATCAGGTTTAAGAGACATGCTCTGCCTTTAACAAATCCAACCTGGGTAGGGTCCAGAGTTTGGAAATTACCAATGTCATTGTTTCTAAGTTCCATGATGATATGTTCCATAGCCTTGCAGACCAGGCTCGTCAGGCTAATGGGGTGGTAGTTCCCGGGGTCCATGGTGGCTCCCCCTTTGTGGAGTGGGATAACCGTTGCCATGTGCCATGCTGAGGTGAGGCTATGATTGAAAATGGTACTTAGGTGGGGTGGCAGTTCATTCTGTATTTCGTGTAGAATGCAGCCTGGGATGTTGTCAGGTTCCATGGATGCTGTGTTCTTGGCTTTGGAGAGTGTTTTTTACCTGTGCAGCCGTGATTACAGGAACTTTGCATTCCGGTATAGAGATGGGCCCTTTAGGGGTTGATAGAGGGGTAAAGTCATCACTGAACCTATCTGTCAGGATGATGGCAATCTCAGTTGGTTCTGTACATTTAGTGCCATTGTGCTGTAACTCAGAGCAGATCTGAGTGTTGCCATTGAGATTCTTGACATGGCTATAGAATGCTCTGTGGTTGCCTTTAGAATCAGTGGTGATTTTGTTTTCGTAACTAGCTTTGGAGGATTGTAGGAGGGATCTCAGCTTCTTACCGAGGCTGACCAGGGAGTTCCTCTAATCATGAGATTTTTCTCTTTTTTTGCAACAGTTTTTTTCTTCTGTTGTAGAGTTTTTTTATGGCAGGGGACCACCAGATTGGCTTCCTTTTTTTGGAGGATAGCATCTTGATTCTGTTAGGGATTGCAGGATCCATGCACTCGTGTAAGTGCTTATAAAATGCATTTGTATAGTTTTCAGCAGTCGTACCTCTATTGTCAATCAGCATGGGTGTTGTGAATTTTGCCACTTCTGTCTTAAGAAACGTGAAGTTGGCTTTGGTGAAATTTTTTATGGTGGCTTCCCTAATGGGGGGTGGGGATGTGGATGTCTAGGGTGATTAGCTTGTGGTCGGATCTGACCAATGAGGAATTTACCTCTGGTGTGGAACATCGGTTGCTCATGTTGGTAATGACCAGGTCTAGGATATTGCAACCCAGGTGGGGGTGTGGATGAGTTGATCCAAGGTGGTGGAATTTATGAATTCCAGAAAACTTTGAGCACAAGAGTTGGTACAACAGTAGTTTTCCCAGTTAATGGTAGGGTAGTTGAAATCACCCATTATTAGGGTGTTAGGTTGTACCCTAATATTTTCCAGTGTATCAAGAAATGAGGTGTGGGAATCCTGGTGCATGGTGGGGGATCTCTAGCAAGCTACAATTTGGATTGCGGTCTTGCCCAGTTAGTTGCACTTGGATAATCTCGGATGCATTATGCTGAGCAACTAGCCTGGAGGTGTGGATATCCTTAATGAATATGGACACGCCTCCGCCTTTGGTGTTTCGTTCCAGGTTAGGTGGCCGAAAGGTGTGGTATGAATTACAGCCTGGTAATTGCAGGGGTGCTCTCTGGAGCCTTGAACCAGGTCTCTGTCACTGCACAGACGTCGATGTTTTCCATTTTAAGGAGTGCCTCGAGTGAGTACATTTTGAGGTTTAGACTTCTACCATTGAGTAGCATTACCCTCAGATTTTGCTTGCTTGTACCTGTTACGGTGGTGAATTTGTCATTTGAACCTTGCCTAAAAAAGGCACTATAGGGGTGGCAAGAACCTAAGCCAGCATCCAGAATCCCAAGGGCGATAGGTGCAAGCCATCTCTGGCAAAGCATCGTGGTTTGTCGATTATGTCATCCCAGGCAGATACTGGATCCCCTTAGAATGACACCAGAAGCTTAGCCAATTACTGAAGTCAATCATTTTGTCCTTGTACTGTGGTATCATTCTGGGTGACGGCAGGATGCTATTCAGGGCTAGGGTCATACCTGCCTGGGCTATAAAGATCAGACAGCTCCTCCATGTCTCTTTTCATGTAGTCCAGGGAGGTATGTCTCAGGTCATTCAAACTAACATGGACAATGAGAGAGTCATATTTGTACTTGTTGTGGCGTGACCAGAGTGCGTGCGTTGTGTGGCAGATCCTGGCACCCAACAGGCAGCTGACAGTAACTTTCTCCTTGTTTAGCCTGGTGAGTGGAACATCAGTGTGCCTGACTATAGAGTCACCTATGACTAGAGTGTTGGTTACATTGTTATGCCTTATGGGCTGTGGTTGAGTGGCACACTGAGTTTGTGGGCTGTGTGTCATTTGGGTTGTGTTGGGGGTGGAGGTTGCTTGTGTTTCTGCTTTGGAGGTCCCTGTTGCTCGGGTAGATTTTTATTGAGAGCCTTCGCGAATGTAGGTGTGTGTTTTGGGTTTCTATGTGTGTGTTTTGGTAGTGTACGTTTTGAGAGACTATGTGATGAGTGTGGTGTGGTGCAAGTGTTTACCTTCTCCTTTTGACTGTTTAATCCAGTCTTTGGTGAAGACAGCTTTGCTTCCAGTTTGGCTATACAAGTGCATCTGACAGGTTGTAGTGTTACCCTCTAACTTAAACAGGCTAGTGTTCCTCTAACTCAAAAGGATACACTTTGTTATACGACAGAGTGAAAGGGTTAACCCTCTAACTTAAATGGACACTAGGCCCTCTAACTGAAATGGACCAAGCTCTGGAATACAATGCACAACAACAACAGAAAATATAAAGAAAAAATTGAGGAATGGGATAGGGAGAAAGGCCTGATGACAAATGACTGTCAAAAAAGAACTAACAGCAACCCAGCGGTAGATATAATAAAAAGTCAACAATTCAGACTATCCAATTAGATTAGTGAAAAACTATTAACTATTATGAAATACAGTGAAAGGATTAACAAGAAATTAGAAAAATATTCGAAAAAGCATAAAACTTAGCCACAGCCAAAATGGAGACCTCCGACTTGCTTCCTGGCAAACGAGATCAGGGCAAGCACACCAGTGCATCATGGGACAGGGTTTCAGCCACAAGCCAAGTGGAAGAATCTGAGCTTTAGAATGCGGTTGAGTCGGAACCGAGGATCGGTTTCAAACCCAACCATTTGTTTTCAGCACTTGGGATTTTGAGTGCTGACATTTCAATAGAGAGCAGTCTCTGATGCCTTGTTCTTTTCTACTGCAACTCTTCTCTTAGCTTCTTTGGTAGCAAAACAGTATTCCTTCTTAGTCTGGTCCATCTTTTCTATCTCCCATGTTTTTTCTGCACTCTTTCTTTTGATGACTTTCTGATTTTTTTCTTGGCCACATGTCTGTTTTATAGTCCTTAAACGTTCTGTTTTCAGATGCAGCTATTCTTCTTCAAATCCATCTATTTGCTCTTCTTCCTGAGGAGCTAGAGTCTTGAGTAATTCCTTGAACTCTTACGATTTCTCTCCAGTCAACTTCTAGGTCTTCAGTCTAGTCTCCGTTAACCTCACAGCCTTCTCTGACCATTGTTTGCAGCTGACTGTGGCCACCACTGGCTTACACTGTGGGCTGATTTTTAATAGAGGGATAACTTTGCAATCACTGATTATACCCCAAGTCCCCCTTCCTTACTTGTAGGAAGTCGAGTTGCATGTTCGCCACTCTGTATGTGATCTTGTGATTCCTTCTCTTGGTGAGTGGTGAACCATGTGTTGGCCATCATCAAGCCATTAGCCAGACAGAAGTCAAGATTGGCCTCTCCTTTATTCCAGTTCCACCACCCATGTGGACACAGGCAGTCATTATATATACTGTTCTATCTGTCCCTATATGTCACCTATTATCAACACTAATTCAAGTTGCCCTACTTTATCTAGTAGATATTGAAAGTGCAGTCTGAATACACTTGTTTCCTCTCACAGCGTTTCTTGAACTTCATCAACACAAACTCCCTGGACCAGATAGTGCACTCTCCAACCAGAGGATCAAACATATTGGAATTCTACTCACCAGCACTGGACAGTGTTGCACCACCTCCTGTGTCACAATCTCATCGGTGATGGAGGACAAAGCTGTCTTCCTCAATATAAAATTCAACTCGGAAAACCAAAACCAAACTCATAACAGGAACCATACTAAAGCAAACAACATCCTATTAAGTGAGTGTCTGACAAAATTCACAGCTCCCCCCAAACCCCAAGAACCTATGCCGAATTGTTTACAGAAACCCTGTACAAACACATAAATGACTGCACTGAGACTGCCACTCCTACTAGAAGTAAGGGAAGGCCTAACACTAAAAACAAACTACACTGGTGGAATGCTTACCTTAACAGACTATATAGCAAAAGTAAAAATGTCATAGCCAAAATCAGACAGAGCCAGCTCTCATAATGACATGAGCTCTCTGATTCAACTAAATAAGAAACTAAGAGCTCTAATAAAGGCCAGTTACAAGATCAGGATAGCCTCCCACACTAAGGATGGTCTCAAGGGCTTTGTTAGCTTATGTCAAGAATCGTAAAGGTAATAATAGAGTACAGAAATGGTGGTAACTGGAATGACCTTCATTGACCAGGGTGACAGCAACTCTACTGGCTGACAAATTTAGCTCTAACTTCAACCCCCCCACTACCTCCTGTAAAATTCCTTGTAGCATATCTTTCCCAACTCTCAACAGGGTTGCAGGTCCTGGAGGTGCTCATTAAAGCCAAAAACACTGCTTCCATGGACCCCAACAATATCCCTGGTTGCTTCCTAAATAGCCTAAAACATGTCCTAGCAAGACCACTTGAGGAACTCCAACTACAGCCTCAAAACAAGTTATGTGCCGGGTGAATGGAGGGCCACTACAGTTATCCCTCTTCATAATGGTGGATCATCAACTAACCCTGGGAACTACTGACCCATCAGTTTAATGAGTCTAATATGTTACGGGCTAACACAGAGGACTTCTGGCTGATGAAGTTCACTGATGACTGCAAATAAGGTGCCATAGTCGAGTCCCCAAACGACATGGACATCCTACAGAAGGGCCTCACTGAGACAGATGCCTGGTGTCAGAGCCATGGCCTCAAGCACAGTGCCAAAAAGTGCACTGTCATCCCCTTTGGAAAAAACTATGTACCAATTAACTACCACAAAGGCGGCAGTCAATTTAATGCCGAAGGTGTGATAAGAGACCTTGGGACTCAGGTGGATAGTAGTTTCTCCTTTGATAATCACATCGCCACAGTAGTCAGGAAATGCTTCTATGTGGCACACCTCATCATGAAAGGGATCTCATCCATGAAAAAAGAGGTCATTGTTCCCCTCTACTCGGCTCTCATTAGATCCATTATTGAGTACGACGCCCCTTTTGGAATGTACCTCAAGACATCTGCAACAGCTGGAAAGGCCACAGAAGTACCTCACAAAGAGGAGTACGGGAGTCAGATGCCCTATGCTGACCGTCTCAAAAACTTCAGCTTTACTCCACAGCATATCGCCTACTCCAATGTGATCTCTGCCTAACATACAAAGCTATGTCAAACCCAGAGCTGTTGGACATTCTACACTTAAAGAAATCCCAATCCCTCTGAGATACATGCTCTAGGGACCTAAACACACACACAGAACATGCTGCAATGATAGATTCCTGTCCCAGAGACTTCCCATACTCTGGAACAAGCTAAGCAGAATTCCTCATTAACACACCAAGAAAAATCTTGGTGAGTGGATGGGAAATAGGAAATTCACCCCGGGATCACTTCTGTGGCTCTGCTTGACAGGGGCACAGGAAAATAACTTTCTTGGGTGGCGAACACCACGGAACTTGTTAGCTAGGCTTACATAGACCCTTGGGCCAATAGCCTAGTACCTACCTATGAACAAATTCTCATGGAAATGATCAAGGACATTAGCAATCTAAAAGACACTGGACCCATCCCAGTTTGGCTTTGCTAAGGGAAGGCCTTGCCTACTTAAATTGGTAGACTTCTTCAAGAGGGTCACGTGACTATGGATAAGGGGAAATTATGCATACCACCTACCTTGACCTGGCCAAGGTGTTTGATATAATACTCCACTCAGGTATTGTATACCTAAATAAGTCAATGGATTTCCAGCTGGTTCAAGACAAGAAGTCAGGATTGGTGAAACCATTTCCACTATGAGACCGGTCACCAGCAGAGTAATCCAGGATTCTGTGTTGGGCCCACTCCTGTATGGCATCTACTTCTCGGAAGGCAAGGCTTATGTCAAAAGCCTCTGGTTCACCAAGTTTGCAGATGACTGTAAATTGGGAGTTATTATAGATTCCCCCATGACACCATCATTCTACATGAGGGTCTAACACAAGCAAATGATTGGTGCAAAAGCCATGGATTATAAACTCAAGAAATGCACTGTAGTGCCCTTTGGGAAAGCATCCACCCAGGCTAATTACTTCATCAATACAACTCTCCTAAGAGTTGACCTGATAGTTAGGGATCAGGGAACAAATGTAGACAGCAAGTTTGCATTCGACCAACAGATAGCCAAGATAGTAAGAAAATCTTTTTATTTCGCCCAGCTCATAAGCAAGGATATGGCATCCAGGTCCAAGTAAGTAATAGTACCATATCTACTCAGTCCTTATTAGATCCATCACTGAGTACAATGCCCCCTCAGGCATTTGCAACAGTTGGAACACCCTCTAAAGATCCCCACCAGGGGAATCTAGAATATGAATAAAAGGTCCTACACAGATCACCTTAAGGCCCAATCTCTGTACTCACTCTCCTACATTGGACTGGAAGGCAATCTATGTCTAGCATATAAGGTTTCCCTCGGATCCAGCTCTGATGGACCTCTTGCACATCCGCAAGACAAACACCAAACACATTAGATCCAAGGACCTGAACATTGTCTGCAGCATAGACAGAACCTGCTGGAGGGAACATTATGCGTCTCAATGGATCCCTGCACTATGGAATAAGCTTCCATCTACATGAAGCAGAGTTCACCCCTGACCATGTTCAAAAGAAACACTGATCACTGGATGGGAAATTGCTAGTTCACCCATGGCCTGGCCCCCATGTCTCCAATGAACAGAGATTGACAGTAAGTAAATTAATCCTAAAGTAACATATCCCACACACCCCCACACCTACACACATAAGCCTTAGCTAGCTGTTTACTAACATACTCCACCATATAGGTTTCCAAGGAACTTTGAGACAAAACTAATTTGTCTTGCATGGCTAGACTTATAAAGACCCTAGTGGTCATTACCCTAGTATGAACCAATGAACCTATACACACACACACACACACACACATATATATATATATATATATATATATATATATACAGATATATATATATAGATAGATATTGATACATAGATATATAGATAAATTTATATATATATATATATATATATATATATATATATATATATGTGTGTGTGTGTGTGTGTGTGAGAGAGAGAGAGAGAAAGTGTGTAAATGTAGTGCAGTATACACCCTCCTCCTCCTCAGACTTCCAAAAGACATGATTTTTCTTGAACCACATTCAAATCAACAGTATGAGATCTATAATTACAAGTTTGGCAACTTTTAAAAATAAAGTGTGATTGTAAAAAATTGAGTATCACATTTTGAAACTCTAGTAATAGACATAATGCCCATCTTTCACAAGATTCTCTTAACTAAATTTGTAATCACCATAAAAAATCATCTCATGTGGATTTAGAAGTGACCAGAGAGGGGTCTTCTCATCTGCTTAGAGGTATTCTGCTCCAAAAGAGGAACAATTCTTACTAGCAAAAATGCTGGCTCCAACTTTTGTATTCTGTACATATAATGGAGGTGTGTAATCTAAAGTTACCTTGCAAACTGCAAGTGCTAGAGAAAAATTATATCCCAAGGCACTCCCTAAGGAATTCATTATCAGTACTATGAAAAAAATAATATTACATCACCCTGTAGTCTTCGATATTTACGGAAAAAAAATGATTCAAAATTTATAATATGAATAGCAAGAGTAAGAAGAGAAACTCTGTATGCATTTAGTGAAATGTCGGACTGAGTTTTTGGATGCCAGAAGTTAAGAAGGGAAATTATAACGAAGCACCATATTCAAGATGTATATAAAAAAATGTTCTGTTACTCAGTTAATGACTGGAATAGGCTTACTGCATTTCCTCAGAACAGTATACATTTCAGCAGCATCTGGATTACAGAATTCAAAAGTACATTCCATCTTTAGATTCCTTGGGCCTAGATATACTGTTTTGATTTCTGAGGCATTAGACCTTCTATTACTTCTGCAGTTTGGTTCTTGAACCAGTGCAGCCTAGCTGTAATCTACTTTTCAAAAAAAAAAAAAAAAAAACACTGACAGACCATACTTTTTGACTAGCCTGCTTACTAGTATCACCTTAAACTGCAAACACACGTGCACAGTGAACAAGCTAACCACAAAAATTCCACAAACCCAAACAATACCCCAAACAACAAATGTGTACTTCTATTTCTCATACACCTGCACCCTACAAAACTAATATAGCTAGCTCTCAGACTGCATGTGTCTTGGAGCAAGAACTTCATGGAACACAGACTTGCGGAATCACCCACCTCCCACAGCACATTTTACACAGCCCCCACACCCTAGCAAACACTCACAAATCTCCTTCCTGCATACATATACACACACACACCCTACATGGGGGGTGCAGGGGGGCTTGCCCCCCTGCATGAATGTGATTACTGTTATCTTTTTATTTTAAATCTTTAAATCTTGTCTTTGTTTTTGTTTTTTTAGCAGACTTTCGCAAAAGTGCTTTTTCGGTGAAAAAGCACTTTCTCGCAAGTGTGCTCGACCGTTTCAGTTTTGTTGAAACATGTCATCGACAATTAGTCCTAGATTTTATATATATATATATATATATATTTTATATATATATATATATATATATATATATATATATATATATATATTTATTTATATATTTATATATCTATTTTATATATATATATATATATATATATATATATATATATATATATATATATATTTATTTTTAATATGCATCTGAATGTGACATCTCTGTAAATTCATAGGGCTTAGTGTTTACTTTTTAAGCTCTGTTATCTAACTGCTCTTCTTGTACACTGGCCTGGACCATTTGTTTCT
This sequence comes from Protopterus annectens, assembly GCF_019279795.1. NCBI lineage: Eukaryota > Metazoa > Chordata > Ceratodontiformes > Protopteridae > Protopterus > Protopterus annectens. Next base: position 1,559,754,803 of record NC_056726.1, read on the forward strand.
AGCCATGCCAAGTGTATCTCCAGCTTTTGCACTGATTTCCCTTCCTCTTAGGGAAAGAATCTTCCTGAAGGTGCTTTTTTTTCAGTGACAAGAGTGGACAAAGGATACAGAAATGAGATAATCTAGCTGCAATTCCATGTGTAGACTAGAAATCTTTTGTGTTACACTCATGTACTGCAGCAACCAATCGGTCTAAAACACAAAGCACATGCATCACAACCTTGCTTGCAAGCCATTGATCAATCTCACATCACTTCCAATCACTCAAACCACACCCAGACACCCAACCCTCGCACAGATGCACTTCTGATTTCTCATACCTTGCAAAGAAACATAGTCATGCAGTCACACTTCGTGATCTCACACAGACACACACACATGCTTCTGATCTCACACAAACATTGAGAAACCCCCATGCACCATAGTCTTTTGACCACATGCACAATAATTATTAAATACACTTATCTTTACTCTTCTGACCAACTCTCAGAGTCTCCTACCCATCTGGACACTGTTCTACTAGACCTGGCAAATCTCAATTACAGGAGAAAAATGGATCCCTGCACATGCATCCTGTTTCAATGAATATACATTCCACACATGCATGTTCAGAGTGTCACTCAGGAATACATTAATGAGGTGTCGCCCAATGAAATGGATTACGATGAAGTGTACCACACCCAGTTTCTGTCCATGTTCCTACAGAATTCAGATTTTCTGCATGAGCTACTGGATTGTTGTGTGTTGCCGTATGACCTACTTTACATCATACGTATATTCTTTGTGCCAGGAAGGACTAGCAAGGTCAGAAGATACAGATTAAACAGAGTTAGTCTGAGCTCAGAGCCGTGAGGTTTGTTTGCGGATGGGAAAATAATATAATCCATGGGGAACTAACAAAAGGTAAACTTTTAAACCATTACAGCACTTATGCATGGGGGTTATACCTTCTTCACACTCCTTACTAGTCAGTAAGTCAGAGACCACTGCATTTTGAAGTAAGACAAATACTCCACAGTACAATACCTCAAACATAGTATATGTTTTTCAAATGTATACATAAAGTTAGTCTATTCTGAGGATCACATTTTTGCTATATGGAACTTACAAGAAATAACAGAAGGAAGATTGTTCCTCCCATCTATTTCTCCTTCTTTGAAGCTGTGCTCCTCTGGATCTCTTGAACCTTGCTTATCCTCCAGCACAATAGATTACCCTCTGATAAGTATATAGGAGAAAAGGAGGAGGGAGTTAAGTACTGGATCTTTTCAACTACAATACAGCTATATTTCTATCTCAACATTCTCTGTGCCTGTTTTTTCCACTTATTTTGCAGTTTTATCTCTTTTTCGATGCTAGATCATATGTGGAAATGAGTGAGGCAGTTACATTAAGAATATATACTAAAAAATAATTTTGTCACTCATCCTATTAAGCTGTTATCTTCTTCCTCGGACCATTATTTTGTCACTCATTATATTAGGGTATCGTCATCTTCCTCAGACCATTATTTTGTCACTCATCATATTAAGGTATCATATTCCTCCAGCCATAATTTTGTCCCTCATACTACTAGGCTATCATCATCTTCCTCGGGCTATTTTATTGGTGCAATTTTTCCCAAAAATGCCTACAGTTCAGAGACAGGTGCCAATGGTCCGAGGCCCATATAATTAAAACAAAGTGTATTGACAAACCTTTGATTCATCTGAGTGAGGAACTCATCAGCCTAGAAAGGAAACTATATACAGTCATTTGCCATTTATTGAAGAACTAAACTCAATAGATTGTGAGACATGTAAAAATAACGCATAATAATAAAACCTCTCAACTATACTTAGTAGGGTAACCAAACAGTACAGGAGGTGTAGAGGGTATCTTAACCAATTAAATACTTCTCTCTTGAGCAGTTAAATTTAATGTGAGTACCTCGCTTAACTGTACTATCGTACATAGAGAAAGAAGTGCTTCATGTCATGACAACTGGGTAGAATTTCCTTCATCGTTCATGATGTTGAGATGCAGAAGTAAATCAAAGCATCCTGTTCAAGACAGCTCTGGAAAATACATTGGCAATGAGAAGCTAACTTTTACTTCACAATAAATGTGAATCCAGCATGCCAGACAGCAGCTTTACATCTGTCCTGAAAAAATATATTCCTTTCTTATAAATTCCTGAGAATCATGCAATACTACCTTATGAAAAAGCCTTACAGTCAATCCCCTTCAACAAGTCCAACATAACCACAAGCAATACAGCTTCCCAGCATTTGTTCTGTTTGCTAAGTGACTCCCTCTCTTTACCTTCAGCAAATAAAATAAACTGATTAATCTTTCTAAATTAATCAGTTGTATACAGGCAATGCCCTAGCCTCTTAGGCACAATGAAGACAAGAAAAATCTAACTCCTCCTTTGTTTGCTTGCTTTGGCAAGTAAACAAGGAGTTGAATGATGGGATTCAAAATTCCCATCAGTGCATCTTTGGAAAAAATGAAGGATTCATCCTCAATGATACCCCACTACAATACAAATCAAAGAATAATGTTACATGGTGATGAGTCATGTCACCATAGGGGTTTGGGCACTTGTATATACCAGTGAGCTACCAGCCAGACTGTCTCTCTCTCTCTCTTTATTTACTGGACCTTATGCTTAACGGAGGTACGCATCACAGTAACACCTTGATCAGAAGTGGATTCTGGAAGATCCAGTGGAGTGACAAAAGTGCAGTCACCATTAATATGGTCTGACAGTGCTAACAAACAAAGCACCTCTTCAATATTAACATTTTCTGCCCTACCAAGTTCCTTCCCTCACTTCCATTTCTTTGAATTTCTATGCACTAACCACATGATCTATTATCTATTTGACAAACTCACTAATACACCTCTTCATATACTCAATGTTCAGTATGTACTGAATGCCTAAGTGTTTTAGACTGTAATATTTCATATGAATGTAATCTAGTTAGCAAATGTATTTGTAATTCTTAATGTATATGTGTGCGCTGGGTGTCGCATCTGTAATTTCCCACCTTCCCCTATACCTGTTCCCCTACCCCCTCACATCTGCAGCCAGGTTATTTAGGTGTCCTGCACGCACAGGCGCCATTTTTAAATTCCCTGTTACTGAGTGTCTGGTGGTGTGGTGTGCTCCCCATGCAAGTGCTCTATGGCATATTTTGAACTGTAATTGAAGAGATGTTTACATTATTGGTCTGCTACTTACCTTTATTTTTTCTAACATTGTTATCCAACTGATTTACGTGATAGTCACCTTTACATGTCTGAAATCCTAGTATTGTCAATTAATGTGTCTGTGATAATATTAGTAATTCTAGCAGTTGTTTACCTCTAGCGCTGACCAGTTTTATCTACGCCAGACCTCTATATGTCTTTGTGTTACAATATGTTGTCAAACTCCTCATTGGCACAACGAGATATATTTTGAAAGTCACTGTTGACCTTTGTACAGTGTAGAAACTGACTTCACAGTGCAGCTGTTTACAGTCGCGTGCGTGAAAACGTTACTAACTTGTACATATATATAGTTTAATGCTGGCTCTCACTGATGTAGCCATCTGTTAGACTATTGCCGATTACTTTTTATCTACCTTGTGCTTAACTCCAACTCATTCACTCTAAGAAATTTCTGACCTCTCCTAATCTTTCCTCCTCTTTTCTCACCAGTTCTCCCTCCCAAGCATTACCAACAAAGTCCATGATCTCCATGCTAATCTTCCCCTATATTCTCCTGACCTAGTACTATTAACTGAAATGTGGCTTAAACCCATTTCCAATAAAGAAATTCTAGCACCAGGCTATAACATCTTATGCAATGATTGTAGATCTAAAAAAAATACCTAAATATAGAAACCCTGAAAATACATTCAAAAGACTTATCCAATGCAGAAATTCTAGTCGCAAAACTAAAACTTAACCCTAGGAAAAGCATCTCTACAACTGACTGCTACATACCACCAGGCAACAATATACCTACACTGGAGAACCTACTTGAATGGGGTACCGAGTTCCTCCAACAGGAAACCATCATCCTTGGGAACTTCAACACTGACTGGTTAACATGTACCTCCAGTACTCTCATTAACTTTACAAGCCTCCATGGATTTTCTCAAATCATTCATTCAGTCTCCCACTAGAATCGACAAAACAAGACAGTCTATACTTGACTGGATTCTGACAAATAAGCCATCTCTCAGGCTGTCTCCCTGACAGACAGAGTGACCACTTGCCCACATTTGTAATAAGACATCGCACAAATCAAGAAAAGCCCATCAGTTACCAGACAATCAGAAAACAAAAAACACTAATCTAACTAGCTTTACTTCTACCCTCAAAGCCAGTAACTGGACTCCTCTCAAGTACCTTAAACTTGATGAAACTGTTCAATACTTTAACTCTACCTTCGTAAATATACTAAGACACTAGATCTCTGCTGAACTCCAGAGACGAAGCTTGGGGCCTCTGGCACAAAACTGGTTACTTACAGACAAATAGGCATTTCTTCAACATTGTAACAAGGCAAAGAAATGTGTCAAAATAGATAAAACTAGTTACTACCACAATATACAAACCAGACACCAAAACAATACTAAACAACTCTGGTCTGCTATTAACAACATACTACACCCTGGAAAGTCAGGACCCCCCCCAACTATAACACATAATTCACTAAATGTCTCTACTCATTTCAACATATTCTTCACTGAATCCACTCTCTGACTTGCCAACTCTCAAAGCTGCCCACCCTCTAGCCAATCACCCAATCTCCATAATAAAAGCAACTGCTTTAGCTTCCATCCTCTCTCTACTGTTATAATTAAAAAACACCTTAAGAAACTCAAACCTACCACCTTAGGCACTGCCAACAGAATTTTTTGAAAAAAGCAGCTGATGCCATTGCATACCCGGTATCCATTCTTATTAACCATTCAATATCAGAAAGCCTAGTTCCGGAGATCTGGAAAGTATCCCACATTATTCCACTGCACAAAGGGGATAACAGCAATACTATCACTTCTGTCCAAAATACTGGAAAGGTATGTACACATGCAAATTATGGATTACCTCAACACCCATAACCTTCTTACAAACACTCAACATGGCTTTAGGCACCACCACAGCACCACAAAGTACAGTTTTGTACCTACCATAAATGTAGATGTTCGAGTGCTAATACAGCTGCACAGCTGCAGTAATCACAGATGGGGTTTTCAGCCGTCAGGCGGTCCCTCGGTCGGCCGAATTCCAAAGTCTTGGTCCGGCGTCGGTTGTCGTCGCTTACTCTTCTGACGTCAGGAAGGCCAGAGTATATAAGACACAGCCGACGCCATGTTCTTCAGTCTTTCTTGCCCCAGATGTCAGGTGCCCCCAAAAGGAAGGCAATACATAAGTAAAGCTTATCCACATATGCAAGCAATGCAATGTAATGCAAAATCAGTGTAAGCAAGCAAATAAAACATAACAGGATAACCCAGTCAGGAGGTATGAAGAGGTTGTTAGGCCCCATGCCCTAACCAAGAGGGGAAGGAGGGAGGGAAACCTGTACTGCAGCTGTATTAGCACTCGGACATCTACATTTATGGTAGATACAAAACTGTACTATGTTCATCGTGCATACAGCTGCAGTAATCACAGATGGGTAGAGTCCCAAAGCTATGCATAGGGTGGTAGGTACTATGAGGAACTGGGTTGAGCCAGAATGCCCTGCAAAACAGCAGTGGCGAAGCCTGCTCTTGTTCTGGAGTATAAGGGCAGGTGGTAGTGTTTTGTGAAGGTATGTACAGAACTCCAAGTGGCTGCCTCCAAAATATCCTTAGTAGGCACACCTCTGAGGAAGGCTGTAGAGGTGGCTGTGGCCCTGGTGGAGTGAGATCTGATACCAGTAGGGACAGATTTCCCATGATAGGAGTAACAAAATCGTATGCAGTGGCCAATCCACTTGGAAATGGTCTGTTTGGTAACTGGTTTCCCTTGAGCCCCTACGGCATAGGACACAACAAGTTGTTCTGATTTCCTGAAGGACTTTGTTCTGTCCAAATAGTAACGTAGCTGCCTATGGATGTCTAAAGAGTGAAGCAGCCTTTCCCCTTTGTTTTGAGGGTTAGGATAAAAGGTAGGTAGGTGTATGGCTTGGTTTAAGGCGACCCTGGATACCACTTTTGGCATAAAAGATGGATTAGTACGAAGGGAAACCCTATCCTGATGGAAGATGAGGAAGGGCTGCACCGCCATGAGGGCCTGTAGTTCAGAAACCCTACGAGCTGAAGTGATGGCCAGAAGGAAAGCTGTTTTCCAGGACAAATATTGCAGATCTGTTGAGGCAGCAGGTTCAAAGGGAGGCAATGTTAATTTTTCTAGTATGTAATTAAGGTCCCAGGCTGGTATTGGTTGCTTCCTTGGAGGTCTTATATTCTTAGCCCCTCTGAGGAACTGCCGTAAGAGAGGGTGAGAGAATAAAGGAGGATCCGTGTTGAATTCTGCAGAAATGGCTGAGGCGTGTATTTTAATGGAAGAAAATGAAAGTCCACTGTTCAGCAGTTCAGCTAGGTACTGTAAAACCTGAGGCAAGTTCAATTTTCTAGGGTCCTGTCTTATTTTCTCATTCCAGCAGCAAAACCGCTTCCATTTTGCGGAGTAAGCTTTTCTTGTAGATGGTCTTATGGCCTCCAAAATGACATCCTGCACCTCCTTGGAGAGTAGAGTCGGATGTGGTGTTAAGGAATTTTCCACACAACGAGGTTGAGTGTTTTCAGCTGACTGTGAAGGGTTTTGTAGCTGTTCTGCGTCAGCAGAAGAGGTATTAGAGGCAGGGACCAGGGAGGAGTATGTGTTAGGCTCCTCAGGAGTGGATACCAGTGTTGCCTTGGCCAGTCTGGAGCAATCAGTATCATCCTCGGTTTGTCTGTTCTTGCTTTCAAAAGCACCTTGGGCAGAAGAGGCAGAGGTGGGAATGCATAAACTGTCCATGTTGCCCAACTGAATGAAAGGGCATCCACTTTCCAGGCCTTTGGATGGAAGGTCCTTGAACAAAACTTTTTCAATTGATGGTTCCTGTGGGAGGCAAAAAGATCTATGTCTGGCCTCCCCCACGCTTGGATTATCTCCATAAACACCTGTGGATGCAGCTTCCATTCGTGTGGATCTGTCATATTCCTGCTCAGAGTGTCTGCCAGTGTGTTTTCCAGTCCTGGCAAGTACTGTGCTTGAAGTTCGATTTGTCTTTCCAGAGCCAAGTTCCAAAGAGTCATGGCTAGTCTGCACAAGGGGTATGAGTGTGTTCCTCCTTGTTTGTTTATGTACCACATTACTGTGGTGTTGTCTGTTCTTATCAGTAATTGTCCTTGATGCAGGAAGTCCTTGAAAGCTGTAATTGCATTTATTACTGCTAGCATTTCTTTTTGATTGATGTGAAGGTGCTTTTCCTTTTGGGACCATCTGCCCTAAATGCACCTGTCCTTCATGTGCGCCCCCCAGGCGTAATCTGAGGCGTCTGTGGTTATGACTTGTTTTGCTTGAGGCTTGCAGAATGGAAGGCCTGTGTTTACTTGACATGCTTGGGCCCACCATAGAAATTCCTTTTGCAGACATGGAATTATTGGTATAATTGCTTCCAAGCTGTGACTGTGTTGAGACCATAGATTTTTTAGGTACCATTGAAGTTTCCTCATATGCAGCTTTGCACATGGGATTAGAAGAATGCAAGATGCCATGAATCCCAGAGCCTGCAGGATTTTCCTTGCAGTAAGCCTGGTACTTTTTGCTAGTGATTTGAAGTACTGAGATAATTGCCCTTGTTTTTCTGACGTAAGGTATGACATCTGGGTGTTTGTGTCCAAGCTGGCACCCAGGAAGGTTATTTTCTGAGATGGTGTTAGCCTTGATTTCTCCTTGTTGATGGTGTATCCCAGAGAAAGCAGTAACCGTGTCACATATGCCAGATGTTCCAGTAGTATGTGTTTGCTGTCCGCTTGGATCAGGCAGTCGTCCAGATAAGGGTAAATTTGTATCCCTTGAAGTCTGCAATAGGCAATCACTGATGCCAGGCACTTTGTGAACACTCTGGTGGCAGTAGATAAGCCAAAGGGCAATGCAGAGAATTGATAGTGGATTGAACCTGCAAGAAATCTGAAGTATCTTCTGCAGCTTTGTCTGATTGGGACATGCAGGTATGCCTCCTTGAGGTTCAATGTTACCAGCCAAAACTCCTTGCCCAGCATGGGAAGAAGTTGCTGTAATGTGAGCATCTTGAATTTTGGTACGAGTAGAAATGTGTTTAGGATGGATAAGTCCAGAATGGGTCTCCAGTCGGTTCCTTTTCTTGGTACCAGGAAGAGTCTTGAATAAAAACCTTGACCTTGTTGGTGCGTAGGTACCTTTTGTATAGCTCTCATGTTTAGGAGCTTTGAAATCTGCAGTTGTGCCTCTACCCTTTGATTTTGTGGTAGGTTTGGCATGCCTCTCATTTTTGGAAGAGTGTGAAATTGAAATTTGTAGCCTCTGTTTATAATGTCCAGAATCCATTTGTCTGTTGTGACAATATGCCAATTGTTTGCAAATAATGCTAGTTTCCCTCCCAAAGGTGCTGCCAGCTGAGACTTGCTTGGCATGGAAATGAGGGAGTCATTGGGTTTGCTTCCTGTATTGTTGTGCACTGTCTTCACCACCTCTTGGTGCTGGAGATTGCCATTGTCTGCCTCTATATGATCCTTGTGACTGCCCTCTGCCCCTTGTCGTCTGTATCTACCTCTTTGGGGCTTGTCAGTGGCTGGAAAAGACCAGTTTTTTGAAGGCCAATTCCTGCTAAATCGTGGTGGCTGGACCTGTAAGAAAGCGTTGACAGTTTGCATAGATTTGGCTTTTTCTTCCATTTTTCGTAGTATATCCTCAGCATTAGTACCAAAAAGTACATCCTTTTGTAAAGGAGCATCAAGAAGTTTAGCTTTCACATGATCAGGCAAATTTTGTTCCCTAAGCCAGGCATGTCTGCGAATGACTGATCCTGTAGCAGCCACTCTACTGGAGGCCTCTAGGGCATCATAACCACATTGTAAGGTGCGTTTACCCACTTGTTCCGCACTATGCATCATATCCTGTAACTCTTTTAAATCTGGTTGTTCAGGTTGAGACATTTTGTTTTTTAATTGTGATAACAGGAACTGTTGATATTTAATCATATGAAACTGGCAGTTTAAGGCCCTCATGGCTAGGGTGGCCGAGGTATATACCTTCTTACCCCACCTTTCTAGAGATCTAGATTCCCTTTCTGCAGAAGTGGATTCTTGGCAGTGGAGGCCTTTAATCCCTTAGGGCCTTGTGAAATGGTTTCAGGGTCAGCATTATGGCCTTTGTAAAGAAATTGGTGAGAACTGGGTACTCTGTAATATCTATCAGGCTTTACTGGTGCAGGAGGCAGAGAATCAGGATTAAGACAAGCCTCCGAATAGACATCATCCAGTACCTCCAAAACAGGGGGTATAGCCAGAGGTCTGTGCTGAGGTAACCAAAGAAATTCCCTAAGTCTTTTCTTGGAATCTGAAAAGTCTTGGCCTTCCCAATGGAAGTGTTCCCTCAAGGTGTGCAAGGTTTCCCCAAAAGAAAAATCCTCAGGGGGGGATACAGAAGGAATGGACTGTTCTGCATCCGAATCCTCAAAAGGGGAGTAAGAGTGTTCCTCTGCATCAGAATGCTCTGATAAAATGGATCCCTGATCAGAAGAGGGGGATTCTTCCTCCACTCTGGGTCTCTTGTCAGGAGGGGGCTGAGAACCTCTGATGAGAGTTATTAGATCCTCAGCCATTTTAAGCATCTGTTTCTTAGGCATGGGTCCAGGAGATGGGCCTTGAGCAGCAGGCCTAGTGTGATGCCTAGCTGCTTTGGATTTAGTAAAGGCCTTAATAGAAAAAGAAGATGAAGGCCTCAATACACCATGGGTGGAGGTGGATCTGTCCACATTAGTAGGCTCGACATAAGCCGGGGCTTCGGTTGTAGTCTGGGAAAGGGCCGATGACCCAGCGGTCTTGGGTACAGAAGACACCACCAAAGGAGTGTCGTCGGTAGTCAGGGACTGCAAAGGCGTCTCGCTGAGAACCGGACCACGTGTAGCCTGTTTCGGCGTGGTGTCGGTGGAGACCGCGGGCCTCGCATGTCGGTCCTTTTCCTTGCGTTTTTTGGATAAAACGGTAGTCGGGAGTGTCAGACGACATTTTATAGTCAAAAGCTTTACCAAAAAAGTGTTGGGCGAACTCCGCCCGATGCTTGATAGTGCGTTTATTGAAGGTAGCGCAAAAGCGACAGCCCGAGACGTCGTGGTCTGGGCCCAAACAAGGTATGCAAAGGGAATGGAAATCCTTATGCGGTATTTGCTTCCCAAAAGAAATACAATTATTAACTTTTTCTGACATCGGTCTGAGGCAAGAAAAGTTTCCCCAACGGGGTACTTAGCTTTAATGAAGACTCCGGTTCCAAATATTTTCGTAAATCAGGAGCTGGCCGACCGGCACTTGCGAACTGCTTCTGCTTCAGGCACCGCGCGGCAAAAAAGACTGGAGAACATGGCGTCGGCTGTGCCTTATATACTCTGGCCTTCCTGACGTCAGAAGAGTAAGCGACGACAACCGACGCCGGACCAAGACTTTGGAATTCGGCCGACCGAGGGACCGCCTGACGGCTGAAAACCCCACCTGTGATTACTGCAGCTGTATGCACGATGAACATCAGCCCTTATGTCATTTATTCATACAGTAAACAACCATAGAAACCATGGTAACTATGTCTCTGCTATCTTTCTTAACCTCTGTAAGGCATTTGACATGATCTGATTTTCTAACTTCTTTCCTTCTGTGTAGATACAAATGTAATTGTCTGTGCACATCCAGGAGATGTAGCATGTATTCTTCTTTAGAGTCGTGTATTAAACTATAGCTTGCAGACCAGGATTTGTGCTCTCCTCGTTCTGTTCTGATTTTGGTGCTTATATGTATTCTTCTTTGCTTGAAAATTTTGGAAAGGAAAGCAGTAATGGAATGGATTGGTTAATGTTAGATTCAGAAGCCAGAAGGGTTTGTTTATAAGGTAACCCTGTCTTTAAGGAAAATAATGTAGGAAGCCTTTGATGAAAGAGCCTGGAGTTCAGAAATTCTTTTTGCAGAAATGAGGCCCACAGAAAGGCCACACTGACCAACGACTGGTGTCAGAACCATGGGCTTAAGCTCAATGCCAAAAAATGTATAGTCATCCCCTTTGGGAGAAACCCGGTTCTCATGAATTACCACATCGATGGTAGTCCACTGAACACAGAAGGCGTCATAAGAGATCTGGGATACACAGGTTGACAGCAACCTCTCTTATGAGCACCACATTGCCACTGTGGTCAAAAAGTCATCCTATGTAGCACATCTTATTACTAAGGGTTTTGCATCTAGGAAGAAAGAGGTCATAGTCTCTCTCTACTCTTCCCTCATTAGGCCAATCATCGAGTGCAATGCCCCATTTGGCACGCACCTCACTAGACACCTGAAAATGGAGAGGCTGCAAAAGTACCTCACAAAGAGGATCCTAGGCCTTAAACACTTGTCCTATATGGACAGACTCAAAAAATTCCAACTATTCTCCGTCTCATATCGCCTACTTAGAGGCAATCTCTGCTTGACTTACAAAGCCATGCTTGACCCAGCTCTGTTAGAAATGCTACATCTAAATTCCAATCATTCCACACTACACGCTCCAGAGACCTCAACCTCATTACCACAATCAACAGAACAAGTTGGAGGGACAGGTTCATAACCCAGAGACTGCCCATGCTATGGAATAGACTTCCCATACATGTCAAGCAGAGCGCCTCATTAGCCCTCCAAGAGAAATCTTGCTGAGTGGATGGGAAACAGAAAATTCACCCCGGCGAACACTCCAGTGGCTCTACTTGACAGAGGCACTGGGTACTAAGGTCGGGTGGCACGATACCAGGGTAATCCTATGGGCTAGGCTTGCAAAGGCTACAGGGCCATTAAACTAGTACACACCTATGAACCTATGATAGCTACTAGAAAGGCTGTTTTCCATGACAAGAATTTAAATAATTTTTGCTGAAGGTTCAAAGGGTTTTTGAGTCAAACCTCGAAGCACCACAGTCAGATCCCAGGGAGGTGAAGGATCCTTTATTGGAGGTCTAAGGAAAAAAAATGCCTTTCAGAAAGGCTTTACATAATTTGGAAGAAGTCAAATAATAATTTTTATCTCCTATATGAAAACTTGAAATGGTTGCCAACTGCAGTTTAATCCTAGAAAAACTAGCTCCTTCTTTAAAAAGAACAGCCAGAAATTCAAGAACAGCAGAAACCGGGGCAGAAAAGGGGTCAATATTATTTTTCAAAGCCCAAAGGGAAAATCTCTTCCATTTGCTCTTCTAAACTTTCTTGGTGGAGTCTTTCTGTGAGGACAATAAAATGGTACGTACTGGTGAAGAAAGTCTGGGCTGTCTGGCAATTATTGGAACTGAAGAAACCATGTGGTTAGTTTGAGGGCAGGGATATTGGGATGACCCATCTCTGACAGGTGTGAGAAAAGATCTTGAGTTGGGTCCAGTATCCAGGGAGGATAACGAAGGTGAGACCAAAGGAAGGGGAACTACACCTGTTGAGGGCAGTAATGGGCAATGAGGACTACTGAGCTCTTCAACCGGATTGCTTTCTGTAAGAATTTGGGAATCAAGAAAGTGGAAGATAAGCATAAAGGAGACCAGCATCTCTTAATGACTTCTCCTGAGAGGGGATCACAGCAAAGAACCTGCTGCACTTGTTGTGGGGGGACACAGAGGTCACAGCAATGGAAAATGTCCTCCACCACCGATTGCTTGAGAGACCACTTATGAGGCATCAGAATGGACCTGCTTAATTTGTCCACTAGTACACTGGTTTTCCCCAAAATGTGCATTGCAACTAGAAAGAGGCTGGTGGAGATCGCTCACCACCACACACTCATAGCCTCTCAGCAGAGTGGGTAAGACCAGGTTTCCCCCATTTATTGATGTATTAGACTACAAACATGCTGCTGATCTGAATTACAATGGTCCCCTCAAGAAGAGCATCTTGGAATGCCTGCAACACTATTAGGATTGCTCTCATCTCCATAACATTGATATGTGAATTGGTCTCTTGGTAATACCACACGCCTTGGATTGTCCTTCCCAAGTAATGCCACCCACTCCAATTGGGCGGAGTCTGTAGCTACCATAGCCAATGGGGGCAGCAGAACAAAAGGTCGCCCTACATAAATCCCCGACTGAATCCACCAATAGATGTGGTGTTTGCAAATCGGCACAAGGGTGCCTGGAACGGACAAGGGTTGTCGAAGAACAGACCATTGAACACCTAGAGTTCACTGAAGACCGCGCATATAGTATCCTGCTAAAGGAAGTAGTACTATTGCTGCTGCCATAGACCCCAGCTCTTGAAGAATGAATCTGAATGGAGGAGATGGATGGGAAAGAATCTTATGAATCTAAGATCTAAATGTGTCTATGCAATGGGTTGTTAAGCAAGCAATTTGCATTGTTGTGTTCAGATGTGCACCTATAAACTCCAGGCTCTCTACTGGTGTTAGATTCGATTTGGCCTAATTGATTGTTATTCCCTGAGTGACACACCTGGAGCACACATAGTCCCTAGACTGTTGAAAGAGATGCATGGAGGGGGTAGTGAGGAGCCAGTCCCTGAGATTTATGGAACCACATTTTCTTACCGCCTCTCTGATTTCTAGAGAAGGTTTGTTGAAGGGTAGAAAACTTGATTCCCATTGCAGACAGGGTCTTTCCTTCTTGTTCACTGCATGTGTCCGTTTCCCAGACAGACCAAATAGAGATGTTCCATCAAAGGGAGCATTGATGAAAGATGTTTAGAAAGGCTCCACAAAGTCACATAGCTGCATCCAGGCATGTCTCCTTATGGCAATGTCTGAACTGGCAGCCTGTGAGATGCCTTCAGCTGTGTGAGGGATCAACCATTTGGACATGTTGGAAATTGACAACACAGTGGCTAACTGAGAAGATGATCTTTTGAAATCCTCTGCAGATGTGGGCTCAAGAGAGTGAATTTGATAGTTCTTTGGTCAAATCTCTATGTAGACTTGTGAAATGTGCCATGTAGTTACCATACCTCAAATTGAATGTCGCTAAGGCAAAGACTCACTTTCTGAATCTGTCCAGTACCGCAGACTCTCTGTTTGGTGGGTGGACAGAAGAGCAATGCTCTGATACCTCCTTTTTAGTGGCTGCTGCCACCATCATAGCATCTGCTGGGACTCCTTTGCTCCAGTGGGGTCTATCCTTAGGGGGAGCTGGGAATTTGTGAGGTCATCTCGATATACACTCATTGGTATCGGTCTCCTTCCATGCCCGGCAAGAAACTAAATCAATGAGCTGGTCCGATGGGGGGGCTAACCCAAAACAGATGGGCTACAGCTAAAAGCTTCCAAAAACACCGATTCCTCTAGAGAGGGATCATCAGAACAACCACCTTTCTGCCCGAGATTCTGGGGACCCTTCTTCATTGAAATCAGTATCCTCAGTGTGAGATTCCAACAGAGAATCTATGTGCCTCCTCTTGCATGTTCTCTTAAGATGGAGCTCCTCTGGGGGATGTTCAGGGGAGGTTTTAGAAGAGAGGGAGAGTTCCTATATGGAATCTGCATGTTCATCTGATGGATCTCCTCTGTGGGGATGTTCAGGGGAGGTATCAGAAGAGAGGGAGAGTTCCTCTAAGGGAAATGGAAGTTGGTTGGAAATGGCTGCCCTGTGGAATAGGCCTGATGTACTCTGAGCATGGAAATGAAGAGGGAATTGAGAGTGGATCCCAGGGATGAGAAACAGGATCTTTAGAAAGAGAAAAGGCCCTTTAAATGACAACAAAAGCACATGGACCCAGAGAAGCTGTGGTCACCCACGCTGGAGCTGAGACATCCAGTAAGGGTAGATCATGACTCCTACTGGATCCATGCCTAGAGGAAGGAACCGGACACGAGCTGTCCAGTTTCAAGGCTAGAAGGGGCAGGGATGGATCTGATAACACTGGAGCAGATCCAAGCCCACTGATCCGATGCCAATGCTTTGGCTTTAGGACTTGTTCTGATCTGAAGGTATAGGTGTGGAACTGATAAGGGATGCAGCTGGAGTCAAATAAGTGATTTTCTTTAGATCTGACTCCATATTTCTTTAAGCTGTCAGATACTGGGGCTCAGAATCTGAAGGAAAAAATCAGAGGAGATAGTACTGTGTAAGTAGTGATTGGAAGACTCATGGATCCAATATGGGACAGAGTTGAAATGACCCCCATCTGGATCTGAGCTCTGAGAAATGTTCACATCGTCCTATCCACATCTGCTTCTGAAAGATTTCCGGAGGACCTGGGAGAAGTGGTGGAGTGGGGCCTGGAATCCTTTTTTTGGGAGTTTGCATGAAGGAAGAGGGAAGGCTTGGACAGATTGGCTCCAGGATGAATTCTGGAGAACAAGCTCTTTGACTGTGTGAAGTACCAGGTTTCAGATCAGAGACAGGAAATGTGGAAGTAGCTGAAATTATAATTAGATCCAAAACTTTATGATCTGACTATTTCAGATCCGTAGAACGAACCTTCTGGTCAAAGGATATCGGATCTGATGGTTCTGAAAATTTTGTAGGCAGTTCCAACGAAGTCCTAGGGGACTACTAAGGGGGGAGCCTTCTATGCTCTGAAGGAGCAGATTTTGAAGTTTTGCTGGGGGTTTGAGCCCCTGAAGAAGGTGTTAATGAAGCAGGGAGGAGACCTTTCAAAATAAGTTTGCTGTATCTGTCAACTAACACCCTGGATATGAAAGTAGCACAAACACTACAATTAGTTTCCAGATGGGCAGCACTGAGAAAATACACACACTCCCTGTTGGCATCCAAGTTGGGGATTTTTCTGAATCCTGTCGGCCATGATAGGGGAGTAAGTATCAACAGTACTACAGTAAAAAGGACCTACTAAAAGGAAAATAGGAAAAAAAAAAAGATTTATTTTGATAGAAAGGGAGAAGAAGAAAGAGAAGAAAAAATTACCAGCAATGGTAATAAAGAATTCATTCATACCTGATGAGAGGGTATGAAAGACAACTATGGTAATAAAAGGAAAATACTATAATAAAATAGTAAGGAGTCTGATGCTGAGAAGAAACCCATAAGCTAGGAGGGAGTTGTTAACTGAAAAGGAGAACAATTTAAGTAAATAAGGATACATTTTCTTATGAAACAATTAAAATAAACACTTGAGAGAAAGATCTTATGCCAGAGCATGATGGTGGCAAATGAGATCTGATGTACTGAGGTTGGACCAGGGCATTATGGGTAGAGGGAGGAGCTTAATAGCTGGATCGGAAGTCTAAAGTATACGGCCAAGTCGGACCCGAGGATCGGATCCATATCCCAATCACTTAGGAAGAATGAAAAGGGCATCAGATCCATCAATTTATAGCCTGCTACAGGAAACAGTCCATGCTCCCATTAGACAGTACTTATGTGAACTACTTGTGGCAGTACAAATGCACCACTGCCACCAATCTGATACTAGACATCAGGATGCAACCCACTGACATCAAGATGTTTGGCACTGATGGGGTCTGAATTCCACCACTGCCATGGCTGAAGTAATAAGAAAATATGCACAAGTCTTTTTCAATAACTAATCCATAAACCACAACCTGGCTCCAGCACAATAAAGGGAATATGCAATGTTGTCCTGAGTGTGACCTTCCAACCTCAATACCCAGATTAGACTTGAATCAGACCATTTAGAGAGCTGTGTCTTTAGCCAAGTACTCTGCGGTCCCTGTCTCAGTGCTCTCTCAGTGAATCGGTACCTTCTAGTGCCCTTTACCCATGATAACTACCTTTCATACACATTATTATTCATAGGTTCATAGGTTCATACTAGGCTATCTGCCCTAGGGCATTTATAAGCCTAGCCAGAATGTGTTTGGCTTTCGCCACCCATTTTAAATTTATTTTGCTATGCCATTTTTCGAGGTTAGTATACTTTGCCTCTGTCTAACAGTGACACAGAAGTGATACCCGGGGTAAACCTACGATCTCCCATCCACTCATCAAGATTCCTCTTGAAGAGAGTCAATGAGGGACTCTGCCTAACCTGGACTGGGATTTTATTCCAGAGTGAAGGGAGCCTCTGGGTTATGAATCTGTCCCTCCAGCATGTCCTATTTATTTCAGTGCTGAGGTTCAAGTCTCTCGAGCGCGTAGCTCGATGGGATTTGGATTTTCTGAGGTGCAGCATGTCCATTAATTCCGGGTTGGACATGGCTTTATGCGTCAGGCACAGATCGCCTCTGAACAGGCGGTATGCCACTGAGTAGAGCTGGAGTTTCTTTAACCGGGCAGCATATGGCATCTGTTTGAGCCCTTTGATCATCTTGGTGAGGTACTTTTGGGGTCATACAATTCCCAGGGAAGGCTGGCAGAATTCCCCAATTCCTCACAGCTTACGTCCTTGTATGGTAGTGCTGCCACCACCTTAGATTAGGGTGAGAGATACTCCAGTTACCAGTTTATCTAAAATTAAGCCAATATGAAATCATACCCAGTAATATTTTTCGCTGATAGTAAGCCAAGCTGTCTAATCAGAAATGGGTGCCATACACCTTATTAACCAAGAGTGTAAACAATGATTATCCTCTTTTCAGACATAGCTGTGCATAAATAAATAAATAAATGCCAGCCACAAGAGCTGAACATTTAATAAATTAACTTTATTTAAATAACAAAGGAAATGGTGAATGCACACATTAAAAAATACGTAGGTTGGCACACACAGAAATAAAATAAAAGGGAATAAAATGCACAGGATGTATACAGAAAAACCTAAGCTCCAGATACCCAAGTTTCCCCAGCTAGAGCTTAATACAGAAATGCTTGCCCTAAATATTATAAATTAATAATTACTACTGATAGATAGCTCCACACAAAGAAGGAAGCACCAACATCCAGCATGTTCTCATGCATAGCATGGTATACACAGTTATATAATGTGTTCTCCACCAGTCCCCAGAGCTTATCACATGACATCACTGTCCTCACACTGGAATAATAATCTGCCCTCGACTGCATCCAGAGGACAGTCGGGCAGTGCTGCAGGAGTGCTGGTAGGGCCTGTAAGAGATAGGTTCTCTGAAGCC
This sequence comes from Protopterus annectens, assembly GCF_019279795.1. NCBI lineage: Eukaryota > Metazoa > Chordata > Ceratodontiformes > Protopteridae > Protopterus > Protopterus annectens. Next base: position 1,559,773,019 of record NC_056726.1, read on the forward strand.
CTGATTCTGTGGGCCCCCTCTGCCTCTGGGGTGGCATCTGCCATTAAAACCTCTTCCTCTGCCTCTAGAAGAGGACTTATCCTCAGACTCTGAGAAAGAGCCTTGGGATTTTCAGAACATCTTCTTCCCACTCCACTGATTTAGCGAAAAGGTCTGTTGGGGGGGAAGAAAACTTGATGCCTATGGCAGATAAGGTCTTTCTCTCCAGCTCACTGTGGGTGAGAGTTTCTTTAACTGATGGTCCGTACAAGAAGGAACTATCGAAAGGGGCATTAATAAAAGACACCTTAAAGGGATCTGCAAACCTGCAAAGCTTCAACCAGGCATGTCTCCTAAGAGCTATGCCTGCGCCGGCTGCTCGAGAGGTTCTCTCTGAAGTGTGAGAGATTAACCTCATTGAGGAATTAGAAACAGACGGTATAGTGGCAAACTGGGAGATACCTTCTTGAGGTCCTTCTCTGACAAGTACTCTGCCAGATAGTTGTTGAGTTCCTTAACCAGATCTCTCTGGAGATGGGTGAAGTGTGCCAAATAATTCAATGTTCTCAATGTAATGGTAGAGGAGGCATACACATGCTTCCCTCTTGCCTGTTCAAAGCCCAAGACTCCTTGTTCGGGGGATGAACAGTGGAGCTCTGTTCAGCTAGCCCCTCCTTGGTGGCTGTCAACACATGATGGCATCAACAGAGACACCCTTACTCCAGTACAGGTGATCACTAGGAGGGCAGAGGTACTTGTCTGCATGTTTTGAGTATGGGTTCCATGGTGTTTAGCTCCTTCCATGCCTGGTGGGCAAACAAATCAATAAACTGATCTGCCAGCGAGGTTAACCAAGATGTAGATGGGCCCATCCTGAAGGCCTCCAGAAACACAGACTCCTAAGAAGAAGGGGGCTGGGATGAGATGATGACCAACCACCCTTTTGCTTCAGGATTTCCAAAATATCTCTGAAGGAGATGTCATTGGGTGGAGATCGGGGGGACCCTTCGCCTTCATTGAAGTCAGTGTCTCCAAAGGGGAGTCCAACTGCTTCCTCTTACACGGTTTCTTCCAATGAACCTTCCCCACTGGATGCTTAGGAGAGGAATCAGAGGAAAGGGGAACCTCTTGCTGGGGATCGGTCTCCTGGAGGGGCTAACTACAGACAGGATGAATAGGCGCAAAGCTTGAATCAAAGGGGGATTGAGTAAGATCAGGGGGGTGAGGAGCCGCTTCTTGAGGTCTGGTGAAAGCCCTCTCTGCCACCAGAAAGCTGGATGAACCCAGAGAAGCTCATCCTCCCTCCCTCGCAGCCAGAACTACCATGGAAGAGAAGGAAGAAGCCATCCTGGATCTGATGCCTCGAGACAGCACTGGACCTGAACTGTCAAGGGCTGAAGCCCCTAAGGGAAGAGAGATCCGAAAACTTTGGAGCCGAGACCAGCCCTGAGGAGTCAGCACCTACATCTTGGGTTCATGACTCACTCTGTTCCAAGGGAAGAGTGGAGCCACTCTGGGACACTGCCAGACCCAAAGAAAGATGAATCCTCTGCTCCGATGGCCCACTCGGAAAAGCCAGATCCTGAAGTTCAGAAACTGAAGGTCGACTCAGAAGAGGAAATTGAGATTTCAGGGTTGGATCTCTTATGGATCCTGTATGAAAAATCTTCAACTGAATCCGGGCTTTGAGAAAACTCATCAGTCTGTCCATATCTGAGTGGAACAGCTGAGAGAATCTTGACAAAGCTGAAGAATGGGTTGACTTGACCGGAGATAGGCTGGTTTGAGCAGTCGGAATTGGGGAAGGGAGACTTGCTCTGAAGCTGAGATGGTGAACTCTGGAGCTGAATGACATCAGAAGGATCTAAGGGGGTGCTTGGATCCGAAGGCTGAGGATCCTAGAGCACTTAGGAAAGTTTTTTCGTTTGTTTACAGTAAAAGAAAAGTCAACAGTTACTGAAGGGGAGATGAGGAGGGCCAACAACCCTAATGTCAGCGAAAAGAACTAGATAAAAAGGAAGGGAAGGATAGATAATAAGTAATTAATGCTATCAAAGTGAAAGGAAGATTTACTGACAGAAATTAGAGAATTTGAGGAAATAGAAAATCACTTATCTGTCTCAAGGCTACGGAATCGTGTCTGAGCTGGAAGGCAGCATAAGATCTGAGGGGTTAGAGGAGGAGTGAGGCATTATGGGAGATGGAGGAGCTCAAGGTCCTGATCGTAAATCTTGAGAAAAGGCCAAGTCAGATCTGACCCATAGACCCAAGTGTGAGAATAAAGAAATGGACAACATCAGATACAATATGTATAAAAGGAAAGCTGTAGCACCAAAAAATATCAGCTTGGGACAGGAATGTGATATAAAGGAACTTGTGCAGGAGGAAGTGTATAAATATCTGGGAATGGATGAAGAGTCAGAAATCAAATATTTACAAGTGAGAACAAAGCTTACTTCAGAAGATTAAGATTAATACTGAAAATTCCCTTAATATCTAGGAATAAAGTGCAAGCTATAAATCAATTTCTTCTTCCTATTCCAACTTATAGCTTTATTGTAATTGCCTGTCCAAAACAGCATTGGATAAGTAATGGGTACTGGGGACTGAGATGTATACATTTCCAGACATCCCCTACAGCAGTATGTTTAGAGGTGTTCACTGCCGCAGTCTGACATTTTGTATTATACCATTTACCATCTGGAGTGTTTTGAATAACTTTGCAAAATGTGGAGCACATTAAAGGCCTGGAGTACTTGCCTAATGGGTTGCCATTAGATCAGAGTAAAACAACCCAGATATTTCATCAGATTTTTTTTAGTTGTAATGTGGTGCAGTTACCAAGCCATACTTCGAATTGACTAAAGCTCGGAGGTCAAATTTAGAAGTGCACTGCACTCAACGTTGTACAGTTAAGAAATGCAATCCTGGATTTCTATGTTTTGTACCTGAATGACTGACTTCAACAACTGGCTAAGCTTCTGGTGTCAGTCTAAGGGAACGCAGTATCTGTCTGCCTAGGATGACATGATCGACAGACCACGATGCTTTGCCAGAGATGGCCTGCACTTGTCACCCTTGGGATTCCGGATACTGGCAAAGGTTCTTGCCACCCCTGTAGTGCCTTTTTTAGGCAAGGTTCAAATGACAAATTCATCACCGTAACGGGTACAAGCAAGCAAAATCTGAGGGTAATGCTATAAGTCTAAACCTCAAAATGCACTCACTCGAGGCACTCTTAAAATGGAGAACATCGACATCTGTGCAGTGAAAGAAACCTGGTTCAAAGCTCCAGAGAGCACCCCTTCCTTACCAGGCTATAATTCATACCACACCATTTGGACACCTAACCTGGACCGAAACACTAAAAGTGGAGGTGTTTCCATATTCATTAAGGATATCCACACCTCCAAGCAAGTTGCTCAGCATAATGCATCCGAGATTATCCAAGTTCAACTAACTCTGGGGAAGACCGCAATCCAGATTGTAGCTTAGTACAGACCCCCCACCATGCCCCAGGATTCCCACTCCTCTTTTCTTGATACACTGGAAAATATCAGGGTACAACCTAATACCCTAATAATGGGTGATTTCAACTACCCTACCATTAACTAGGAAAACTACTCATGTACCAGCTCTTTTGCTCAACGTTTTCTGGAATTCATAAATTCCAATGCCTTGGATCAACGTATTCACACCCCCAACAGGGGCAGCAATATTCTAGACCTGGTCATCACCAACATGGGCGACCGGTGTTCCACACCAGAGGTCAATTCCTCGTTGGTCAGATCCGACCACAAGCTAATCACCCTAGACATCCACATCCCACCCCCCATTAGGGAAACAGTAAAAAATTTCTCCAAAGCCAACTTCACGCTTCTTAAGACAGAAGTGGAAAACTTCACGACACCCATGCAGATGGACATGGACAATACAGGTATGACTGCTGAATCCTACACAAATGCATTTTATAAGCACTTACACAAGTGCATGGCTCGTGCTATCCCTAACAGAGCCAAGATGCTATCCTCCAAAAAAATAGAAGCCAATCTGGTGGTCTTCTGCCATAAACAAACATTACAATAGAAGAAATAAACTGTTTCAAAAAAGAGTAAAATCCCATGATTGGAGGAATTCCCTGGTCAGCCTCAGTAAGAAGCTGAGATCCCTCATAAAATCCTCCAAAGCTAGTTATGAAAAAAAATTGCCACTGATTCTAACGACAGCCACAGAGCATTCTGTAGCTATGTCAAGAATCTCAATGGCAACACTCAGATCTGCTCTGAGTTACAGCACAATGGCACTAAATATACAGAGCCAACTTATATTGCCAACATCCTGGCAGATAGGTTCAGTGCTAACTTTACCCCCCCCCCCCCAAGGGCCCATCTCTATACCGTAAGAATGCAAAGTTCCTGTAATCACGGCTGCACAGGTAAAAACCTCACTTTCCAAAGCCGAGAACGCAGCATCCATGGGACCTGACAACATCCCAGGCTGCCTTCTACATAAACTACAGAATGAATTGGCACCCCACCTAAGTACCATGTTCAGTCATAGCCTCACCTCAGGCTTTGTGCCCATTGAATGGCACACTGACGGTTAACCCACTCCACAAAAGGGGGAGCCACAACAGACCACGATAACTACTGCCCCATTAGCCTGACGAGCCTGGTCTGCAAGGCCATGGAACGTTATCATCATGGAACTCATAAAGACATTGGAGATCTCCAAACTCTGGACCCCACACAGTTCGGGTTTGTAAAAGGCAGATCATGTCTCCTAAACCTGATAGACTTCTTTGAAGCAGTCACCAAAGCCATAGATGAGGGTAAGGTGGCTCACGCCTATCTACATCTCACCAAGGCGTTCAACACTATCCCCCACTCTGGAATTATAGATAAACTCACTAACCTAGGTATAAATCCCTATGTTACAAGATGGGTTGCCAACTGGCTTACTGACAAAACCCACACTGTCAAAGTAGCAAACTCCACATCAGACTTCAGACCAGTGACAAGTGGAGTACCACAGGGTTCAGTCCTGGGTCCTCTCCTGTTTAGTATCTACTTCTCTGAAGTACAGGCTAACACAGAAGGTCTTTGGCTAACGAAGTTCACAGATGACTGCAAACTAGGAGCCATAATCAAAACACCTAACGATGTGGATATCCTACAAAAGGGCCTCACTGAGATAGATGCCTGGTGTCAAAGCCATGGCCTCAAGCTCAATGCCAAAAGTGCATTGTCATCCCCTTTGGTAAAAACTCTGTGCCCATGAACTACCACATAGGCAGTAGTCTACTTAACATTGAAAATGTGATAAGAGACCTTGGGACACAGGTGGACAGTAGTCTCTCATTTGATAATCATATTGCCACAGTGGTCAGGAAATCCTTCTTATGTGGCACACCTCATCACGAAAGGTTTCTCATCCAGAAAAAAAGAGGTCATTGTTCCCCTCTACTCATCACTCATTAGACCTATTATAAAGTACAATGCCCCTTTTGGTATGTACCTCACAAGACATCTACAACTGGGAAGGCCGCAGAAATACCTCACAAACAGGATTACGGGCATCAAACAGATGCCCTACACAGACAGTCTCAAAAAACTTAAACTTTACTCCATCGCATATCGCCTACTCATTGGCGACCTCTGCCTAACATACAAAGCTACATCAAACCCAGAGCTGTTGGACATGCTCCACTTAAAGAAATCCCAATCCCTCTGAGCTACACGCTCTAGGGACCTAAACCTTATCACCACAATAAACAGAACATGCAGGAGGGATAGATTCCTGTCCCAGAGACTTTCCATACTCTGGAACAGACTACCTATGTCAAACAGAGCTCCTCATTAGCACTCTTCAAGAAAAATCTTGATGATTGGATGGGAAATAGGAAATTCACCCCTGGGATCACTTCTGTGGCTCTGCTTGACAAGGGCACAGGAAAATAATTTTCTTGGGTAGCGAAAGCCAGGGTACCTTTTTGGCTAGGCTTATATAGGCCCTACAGCCAATAGCCTAGTACCTACTTATGAACACACTGTTATTACCTGAAAGATTCAAAAAGGAAGATCAAAGAGGGATAAACTGATCCTTAACTTGAGATCTGAGAAAGTCAGACAGTGAACAATGCTTTAAGAAAGATGCTGTGAAATTCTCTTAGAAATCCAAAAAGCAGAAGAAGCATGATGGTGTATTGAAACTCAACCACATGCTGCCTTCACTACACTTACCATTGCATTAAAAACAATTTCTATGATAAAACTGCTTAAGATAGAAAGTGTTGCTGCCTGAGCTGTCAACTTAGTACACAGCTCTTTGTCAGACATCTCCTCCAATGTACCAACCATTTCATCAATAATACTGCTAGAACCTTAACATGCGTCTCTCTTTGATAATACTGACAGAACCTCAACATGTGTGTGTGGTATGTAGGTGCTCCAACTGTAAACGTAGAGAACACAAAGATCCATTTCCTGGAGAGATGCACCTCTCTTGATGCCTTCTCTGAGAGATCGACTGTCAGTTTGCATTATACTCATGTTCCATATGGACTGCTTTGAAAAACTTAGTATGCAGAATAAAATAGCCTAGAATCTAAAAAGTAATCGCCGGATTAATGACAATTAAGAACATAAATGGATTCTCTACTGAGCAAGCCCATTCCTTAAGTGGGTCAGATGATCACGTCAGATTTCCTATGCATGACAGCCACAATATTAAGTTTATTCTGAGCTTCTCTGGAGACAAGCGCAACCATGTAATCTACCAGAGGGATCGTGAAGGAAGGCAATGGGAGAGATATGGAAGGACTCCTGCAGTACCTTCTCCACAGTCAAGGGGGAGACTTGGGACAACCACCTTCTTTTGCATTAACTGGAAAACATCACCAAACCTGCAGTCATCAAGCAGTAAATGGTGATCAGCTTTGGTAGTAGTATACATGTCTCGTTCAAGACACTGCATTGGAGGGGTCAATGTGTTTCCTCTTACACGGCCTCTTAACTGTGCCTCCTTGGTGGGGAATGGTCCAAATAAGACAACACAAAGGCAGAGTTGAGCTCACATTTACTTAAACAGGTCTTCTGTTATGGTGCTGAGAAGCTCTGGTGCCGATATAAACACCAAAGCTTTTGAGCCCAAAGCCCAAAAGCAGAGAAGTATAAACGTATAACCAACAATGAGAAGTTTGATGCCATCCTTTGTGCAGAGAGTACAATCTTAGGCTCAAAGCTGGGAGATGGTCAACATTAAGAGCATCAATATGAAACTGAATGCACTGGACCAATGGTAACATACGATCATAGGAGATTACTAGGCTATCGACCTGGAGGTAATTTTAAGCCTAGCCGTTTCAACCCAATGTAATACTGTAGAAATACTAGTCAATACCTAAGATTGCATTTAGTGATGACTGCCCATGTCCAGGAGGGTTGTGGCAACTAGCCTGGGTAAGAATTTATGGTGTCCCATCCACTCATTCAGGCTCCTCTTGAACAGTGTCCTAGAGATGCAGTTTCACATGAATTGATAGCCTGTTCCAAAGACATGGCAGTTGCTGGGAGATAAACAGGACATGACATGGCAGTTGCTGGGAGATGAACAGGACATACCAGAGGGAAAAATTTAAGTCACAGGCCATATTTAAGTTCCTGGAACAGGTAGCCCTAGACGCATTTGATTTACGGATATGCAGTAAGTTCCTTAGGTTTGGGTCTCGGCTTGCTCTGTAGGTCAGGCATAAGTCTTCCCAAAGAAGTCCATACAATACGGAGTATAATGACACAGACTTTAGTTGGTCCATGTAAGGCACATGATGGTGGCCCTTGATCTTCTTTGTTAGAAACCTCTGAGGTCTAACTGCTCCAGGTGCTTACTACGGTACATACCGAATGGGGCATTATACACAATTATGGGGCAGATAAGTGCCGAGTATAGGGGGTTATAACTTCTTTTGCTCTTGAGGTGATGCCTTTGCTAATCAAGTGAGCTATGTGGAAAACTTTCCATACAATAGCAGACACGTGGTCATCGAAGTTAAGGTAGCGGTCAACCTGTGATCCCAAGTCCCTTACCACTTCATGGGTACTTAGGGTACTGTTGTTGATTTGATAGTGTGAAGGGACATTGTTTGTGCTCAAGGGAATAATGATGTATTTCTTTGCATTCAGTTTCAGACCATGACTAATACACTAGTCATTGGTCTGTGTGAGACCCTCCTGGACTATACTGACATCATTTGGGGATTCAGTGACTGCACCTAGTTTGCAGTTGTCTGTAAAGCTGGTCAGCCACAACCCTTTAGTTTTGACCTGAACTTCTGAGAAGTATATACCAAACAGCAGGAGGGCCCAGCACAGACTCCTGTGGCACCCCGCTAGTAAGCGGTCTGCTGGGTGATGTGGAGTCAACCACTTTGATAATGTGTGTCTGGTTTGTAAGCCAGTTGGTAACCCATCTTACAAATGAAGGGGTTTACACTCAGTTTGCGAAGTTTATCAGTAATGCCTGAATGTGGGATTGTATTGAAAGCCTTTGCCAAGTCAAGTATGCTGTGTGTGTGCAGATTTGCCCTCATCAATGGCCTTGGTCACACTTTCAAAGAAATTCATCAGATTTAACAGGCAGGATCTGCCCTTCATGACGCCGAATTGGACAGGATCCAGGGTCACCTACGTCTTTATTTAAGGAGGTCCCTAATGATACGTGCCATGGCCTTACAGATGAGGCTGGTCAGGCTTATGAGTCTGCAGTTCCATGGGTCTGTTGCTAGGCCACCTTTGTGGAGGGGAATCATTGTAGCTGTTCTCCATTCTGCAGGAATAAAGCCTGCAGTTAGGCTATGACTGAAAAGTTTACTTAGTGGTGATGCTAGTTCATGTTTTAGCCTGTTTAGAAGGCAGCCTTAGATGTCATCTGGTCCTACAGAGGCCATGTTCTTTGCGTTGAACAGGGCTTTGAGGACCTGCTCGCTAGTTCATGTTTTAGCCTGTTTAGAAGGCAGCCTTGGATGTCATCTGGTCCTACAGAGGCCATGTTCTTTGCGTTGAACAGGGCTTTGAGGACCTGCTCTTCAGATATGTAAGTAAGGGGAGAACTCTACCAGGAGTGGGGTTACATCAACAAGGAAGGTAAAAGCCTTGTCAGAGTTGGGCCCTGCAAGGAAACAGACAACCATGAACGAAACACAGCCTGATCCATGGTCCAATATTTAGTCAAGCAGACAGGAGGGAAGGGTAACCCAATCCTTGCCAGGCACAGAATGAGAAATCCATCTCCACCTGCAGCATGGCCCTGGAGAGCTTATACAATCAGTAACTAATGATACAAACCTGGGGGAAGACACAGAGTGAAATCACCTTGTAGAAAGGGGCCTGGAGAAAGAAATCCTAAGAAAGTCCACCTAGGAAAGAAACGGCTGTTCCTTTATAAAGAATCTCTTCAGGTAGTACTATGAGAAAGCTCTGCTACACTTAAAAAGTGAGTTTACAGATCTCTATTTCAGTAGAATCTGTCATAACCTCCCTTGTAAACATCTCTGTGGAAGAAGCAGAAGACTCTTCTTTGGAACCACTGCACTGGATAGTTTCTAGTTTTTCTTATTAGACAGTAAATCGTAAGAATTAACTTATTTTTTACTCTCAGTAAGTGTTATTTTGTCAAACTTTCTGCAAATTATTCCACTAATGTGACCCAAATGCCAAAAAATCATGGTTTAACAAGCCTATTCTGAGTGCAATTTTTGCCCACAGAACTCAAACTTTTTAAAATAAGAAGCCTTTTCTATACTGCAAACCTACCAAGAGTAACAGGTATATCACAAGCTCAACAAAACTTATAAGGGGAAATAAGTCTGATCCCTTTCTGTTTATCTAAACATAACATTCTAGCAACCAGTTAAGCAAGACAAGATGTGAAAATCAATGGTCCAAGGGAGGAAGAGATGTGAATGAATGAATAATAAATAAATGGAAAACTCACTCAAAGCTCTAAACACTAAGCAGTTGCATGATGGACAGAGTGCTACATCATGACCACAACTAAGCTAAAAATATAGCTTTTAATAGCAAATGATGCTAAAAAATAGCTAAGGAAAGCCAGGTGCCACTTTATCTTGTGGGAACGATGAGTGACAAATGAGATGAGGAGGAAAATGGCAGGAAGCAGGGAGTTATAGGTAAATGAAAGCAGTTGAAGTCTAGGAAAGTTATCAGTGCCAAGCAGAAAAGAAAAAAAAGACGTTATGTACTCAGTATAATGTTTCATGTTTGTTGTCCATCTCGCCCTTCATTCTTACATGTGGGTTTGGAGCTGATCCTCAGCTCTGACTTGACCGATTACAGAAGCTCGAAGTCTCTAAGTTGGCTCATGGCAAGGTAGGTATCCCATCATGCAGTGGTATCAATCCTCAGATCTTATTTGCTGCTGACTATAATAGAAATTAGTTATTCTGTACCCTCAGGTAAAGGAGAAGCAACAGTGAAAGGTCTCCAACATAAAGGAAAGGAACAAAAATTTTCCTACCAGGTCCTCTAGGATTATTTGGACAGGGGTAGGTGGGTGGGTTCATAAGAATAAAGGGCGAGATGGACAACAAACACGGAACGCTATGGTGAGTATATAACTTCCTTATGTTATCCTGTCCTATCTTGCCTTCATTCTTACATGTGGGACAGCATCCCTAGCACCTTTTTCTTGGGTGGCTCACAGGAATACACTGTTGTGCACTATGGAACCAAAGGAAGATCTGTCCCTGGAGGCAAAATCAACTTTGTAATGAGTGATAAAAGTATGTGAACTTGCCCAAGTCGTGGCTGCACAAATACTGTCCATTGAAATTCTGGCTTGAAAAGCAGTGGATGTTGCTGCTGACCTGGTTGAGTGAACTCAAACTATGAAGGGAGTTCCTTGTTATTGGAGGAGTATATAAAAGTTATGCAATTGGAAAGCTAATCAGATAAAAAGAAGTTATGTACTTGCCATAACGTTCCATGTGAGTTATTCATCTCACCTTCATTCTTTACTGATGGGTGAGTCGGCACCTACTACAAAGCTCGAGGATTTCAAGTAGCTTGAGGCCAAGTCCCTATCCCATGATGCACCCTAAGTTACCTCAGATATTGTTTGCTGCATATAACAATACCATATGTCATTCTATAACTCCATGAGAGAGAAAGTACAGAAGGGTTGAGAGACCAGGAAGGATCTAGCATCTCGGTCTTCTGAGAGCCCAGGAGGGTTAGGAGGGAGGGACGTAAGAATGAAGGCGAGATGAACAACTCACATGGAAGGTTATGGTACATAACTTCTTCATGTGAAGTTGTTCTATCTCGCCGTTCATCATTTACTGATGGGTAGCGTCCCAAGCACCATCTACCTCAGGTGGCTCATGGGAGTATATTTCTCTGGACTGTGGATCCAAAGGAGGCCCTGTCAACTTTGTAAAGAGTGATAAAAGTATGCAGTTTTGACCAAGTGGATGCTGCATAAATGTTATCAATAGGAAGTCTGGCAGAAAAAGCAGAGGATGTAGAAAATGGTCTGGCTGAATGAGCTTTAATTTTATGCTGTAAGGGCATATTGGCAGCTGAATAAGCAAAGGTGATACAATCAGATAACCATTTAGACAGTTGTTTTAGCCACTGGAATACCTTTCCTGGAATCTGAGAATGAAACAAAAAACTGGTCTGATTTCCTGAAATCTTTTGTTCTATCCAAGTAAAATCTGAGCTGTCTACGAACATCAAGTTTGTGCAGCATGTACTCTAGATTATTGGAGCGGTTGGGGAAGAAAACTGGCAAATCAATAATTTGGTTGAGATTAGTTTCAGTGCAAACTTTGGGCAAGAAAGAGGGGTTTGTTCGAAGTGAGACTCTGTCAGCATGGAAAATCAAATAAGGAGGCTTGTTGGACAAGGCTTGAAGCTCTAACACTCTGCAGACAGAAGTAATAGCCACTAAAAAGATGGTTTTCCATGACAAAATTTGAGGTCACACAAGGAAGCTGGTTCAAATGGCAGAAGAATTATGCGGGAAAGCATAAAATTTAGACTCCATGGAGAATAGGGAGATTTCACAGGTGGTCTAATATGAAAGGTCCCTTTGAGAAAGGCTTTGGATAATTTGCGTGACATAATATTCAATCCTTCATATCCCAGATGAAAGTTAGAAACAGCAGAAAGCTGAAGACCGACTGTTGCCGCTGCAGCTCCTTTATTGAATATCACGGTTAAGAATTCTAGAATAGAGGCCATAGGGGCTTGTAAGGATCAATATTTTTTTTAGAGGTCCATATAGAAATTTTTTCCATTTGCTGAGGTATAGCTTCCTCGTAGAGGATTTATGAGAAGATAGGAGAATTTGCTTCATCTCACTGGAAAGGTTATGGAATCTGGCTATGATGGGAATTGCAGCAGCCAAGCTGTCAGCTTCAGGGACTGCAAAGAGGGATGAAGTTCCCCTGATGAGTGCGTCAGCAGATCTGGAACTGGGTCCAGAATCGAGGAGTCCTCCAAAAGATGAAGTCGAAGGAAGGGGAACCAAATGTGACGAGGCCAATGAGGAGCTATTAGAATGATAGTCCTTCCCAGGGCTTTCGCTTTCTGTTGAACTTTGGGTATCAATGGGATCGGTGGGAATGCATAAAGGAGATCCGGGGGCCAATTGTGTATGAGTGCGTCCCTTGGGGTTTCTCCTGGAGGAGGAATCAGGGCAAAGTAGCTTCTGCATTTCCTGTTCATGTGACTGGCAAAGAGGATGCAGCAAGACTGGCCCCACCTGCGAAATATCCTGTCTGCTATTTCTGCCTTGAGGGACCATTCGTGGGGCAACAAAATTGCTCTGCTCAGCTTGTCTGCCATCACTTTGGATTTCCCCGGGATGTGCATTGCTAACAGAAAGCAATGGGAGGATATAGCCCACTGCCATACTCTTAGGGCCTCGTGACAAAGGGGGTAGGATCTGGTTTCTCCTTGTTTGTTCAAGTACCAGACCACTGACATGTTGTCTGTCTGAATCGTAATCATACCCAGAGGAAGAGAGTCCTGGAAGAACTGCAATGCCAAAAGTACTGGTCTCATCTCTAGTACACTGATATGCAGAGGAGCCTCTTGATCAGTCCATGTGCCTTGGGCTGTCCTTCCCTGAGAATCCCCCCTATCAGGGAAGCATCCGTGGTCACTGTGGCCGCTGGTGGGGGTAAGAGAAATGGACGCCCTATAGTAACATGAAGTGAGGTCAACCACCACTGAAGATCCTTTTTGCAGGAATTTGTGATCATTATGTGAGACATGGTGAGCTCTTGGTAAGACCACTGAGTGAACAACAGCCATTGCAGTATCTGCATATGCATACGACCCAGTGGTATGGCCAGAACTGCTGCTGCCATCATTCCTAACAATTTCAGAACTTCTGATGCTGGTGCCTTGTTTTTGGATATTACAATGTGGACATGCTGACGGACAAGTAAGACTCTTTCTACTAGAAGTCTTAGCATGGTGGTCCAGTTCTGCTCTGATAAAGAAGATGTGCTGCGATGGCAAGAAGCCAGATTTTTCTGAGTTTATTGCAATGCCCAGCTGGTTGCAGAATGACAGAGTGGATTCCCTGGCCTGAATAAGTTGATGCCTGGTGGCAATGGTGAGCAGCCAATCATCTAGGTATGGAAACATCTGGAATCCTAAGCATCTCAGGTGAGACGTGACCACTGCCATGCATTTGGTGAACACTCTGGGGGGGCTGGAGTGAGACCAAAGGGCAGGGCTCAAAACTGATAATGATAGTCTCCCAGCCGGAAGCGCAGATGATCCCTGGATGGCCTGGCCATTTTTATGTGGTAGTACATAACCTGGAGATCTATCAAGCGCATCCAATTGTCATTCCCTAAGAAGGGAAGTATTGACTGAAGTGTGACCATCCGAAACTTCTCTTTTTTTTTTTTACAGATTTGTTTAGTCTGCTGAGATCCAATACAAGTCTCCAGTCCCCTGTCTTTTTTGGAACTAAAAAGAATCTTGAGTTAAGCTCCGGATCCTGTCTGGTCTGCTGGGACTGGTTGGATGACTTTTTTTTTTTTTTTTTAGCAATGTTTGGACCTCTACTGTTGCTTGTTCCCTGTAGTTGGGTGGAACGTCCGGGATATTTCTTGCCGATGGAGGGGATGTGGCGAATGGAATGAAGTATCCTCTGGAAATGATACTTTGTACCCAGTTGTCGTTTGTTATTTTGAGCCAGGCATCTGGGTACAAAGATAAGTGACCCCCGACTGCCTCCAGAGCAGGACGGTCGGGCCTCCTTTCAGGAGCACTGGTAGGGCTTCCCAAAGAAGTGATCTCTGTTGCCCTAGTTTTGTGGACCCCCTCTGCTGCGAGGGCGCATCTTCCATTATTGCACCCTCCTCTGCCCCTGGAGGGGGGTTCACATCTGTCCTGAAAGGCTCCTTGGGTTTTTTTGAACCATATTTTCCCTCCCTTTTGACCCTTGGGGTAGGGACTGGTAGGGCTGGAAAAATGGACTCAGACGGCAGACAGAGTCTTTCCCTCCTGCTCACACCTGATTAAGGTTTCCTTAACTTTGGGCCCAAAAAGGGACGAGCCATGAAAGGGGGTATTCACAAAGAATGACTTGAAGGGCTCTGTGAAGGAACACAAGCACATCCAGGAGTGTCTCCTAAGAGCAACTCTTGTACCCGCTGCCCTACTCATTCCATCAGCTGCACATGAAATGAGGCGCATGGACGAGTTCACTATGGATTTGAGGGTAGCAAGCTGGGAGGCAACTCTGTCTGTAGCTCCTGTAGCTACTGTACCCTGAAGAGCATCTCCCAGCTCTTTAAAGAGATCTCTTTGTAGTCTCGTAAAGTGGGTTAAATAGTTAAGTGAGCAGAGCGCAAAAGTCTCTGAACTAAACATGCGCTTCCCATATCTATCCATGATTCCTGGAGTCTCTGTTAGGAGGATAAATAGATGAGGAAGTTTCAGACATTTCCTTTTTGGTGGCTGCCGCTACCACCATGGCATCAACTGGCACATCTTTGGTCAAGAAGGTTTATCTTGGGGGGCAGATATGAACTTATTAGGCCTCCTAAGGACAGGTTCCATGGTGTCTGAAGACTCCCACTCCCTTCGTGAGACCAGCTGCATAAGCTCATCAAAGGGCAGAGACACTCAAGAGGTGGAGGGCTGAGACCCGAAAGCCTTAAGGAGAACCGACTTGTCCTCAGTAGGGTTTGTGGACTGCCAGTCACCCCTCTGGCTAAGGATTTCAAGTATCTCTGCAAATGAAATATCCTCAGAGGGGGACCATGGGGACCCTTCTGATTCATCCAAGTCAGTATCAGATGTAAGAGACTCCTAAGGGGAGTCTAAATGTTTCCTCTTACACAATCTCTTCCTGGGAACCTCATCAGCGGGAGCTTCTGGTGAGGTCTCAAAAGAGCATGGGCCACCCAATGGGGCTTCCTGAGGCTCTGGGTCTCCGCTTAGCTAGGATCTGTGAAGCAGAAGCAGATACAGGCACTTTAGGGGATGAAGAAGCTGGACCTGAAGTTGAGGATGTCTTGGGATACATGGCTTTGAAGGCACCCCTGCTCTGATACGAAGGGAAAGATAGATCTGAGAAAACCATCAATACCCCCGGCACCGGGACAGTGGGCTCAGAGCCCGAGGTAGGAGCCGAGCTCATCCGAGACGAAGCCCCGAGAGGCAAAGTCGGAACAGACAAGTCAGTTTGACTATTCTCCCTGGACCTGACCAGAGAGTGTCGGCTCCTAGAGTCCTCGATCGGCACGAGGATGTCAGAGTGAATGGAGCCGAAGACACTGGAGCAGGCATCATCTCAGAAGGCTCCACAATCAGCAAGTCCGACTCCTCCAGCTCTGAAGGACCAGTATGGCTCGGAGGAGGAAGAGATGTAGCTGGCATAATCGTCTTCGGCTCAGAAGCCACCTGGGTCGGAGACTAACAGTTTTGCAAAGGCCGGTGCCTGTAGAAGCTTCTGCACCACCTGATTCACATCCAAATCAGAGAGGCTAACAGAAGACCAAGATGATCGGACCAATGGTACCAACTGAAGTAGTGGCGATTTAGGAATTTCGGATACTGGTTCCAAAACCGGGGGCCGGCTCTGAAAAGAAAAGACAGTCAGCTCTGAGACCTGTGGAGCCGATGTCACAGACTCTTGACTTTTTAGACTTTTTTGAATCCACAGACATCTTGGAGGACTTTGAGGACTTATTAGATCCATCCTGGTCACTCAAAGCCTCCTGGAAAGAAGGTTTCAACAAACCCCCTGTCAATGAGCTTCCTCTTTCTCTCTTGGAGGACCCGAGAAGAAAGAATGGCATATGGAAATTGTTTCTTGTAAGTGCAAGGCACCTAAGCAGTAGACACAATTAACATGGCAGTCAGTAACAGACATCTGCCCACATTTAGGGCATTTTTTTAAACCCTGACTTAGGGTATTTGTCCAAGTCATCAGCCATAACAGAAATGGACACACCCAAAAACAGCAAATATAAATTAGCCTTCTAATGAAAAACAGGCTAACTATAAGCACACACACACACACACACACACACACACACACACACACACACACACACACACAAGCCTTTTAAACTAAGGCTAACTACAACTATTAATAAGCCTTCTAATAAAAAACAGGCTAAATATATGCAAACAAGCCCTCAAATTAAGGCTAACAAGCACAAACAAATTTACTAAGCAGATAATAAGCAAGTTATCTTTAAGAATTATAAAGTACTAAGAACAAATGTGACAAAAGGTCACTTAATAAACAATTTCTTGTCACTAACAATTTCTAATCAGAAAATTTTAAATAGGCCTATGAAGAAAACGAGGCCAAATATAAGGGTATGAAAAAGCACACAAGGGAAGGGAACACTACAGATAAAACTTTAAAAGCTTATCTAACCTAAAATTCTAACTACTCTAACAATAAATTTCCAATAAGTTTTAGAAATATAAAAGTATTAAAGTTTTTACTGGCCCGAGCTAGCAAGAAAGTACAGTTTTGTACCTACCATAAATGTAGATGTTCGAGTGCTAATACAGCTGCAGTAATCGCAGATGGGTTCTCTGCCGTCAGGCGGGTCCTCGGTCGGCCGAATTCCAAAGTCTAGGTCCGGCGTCGGTTGTCGTCGCTTTCTTTCCTGACGTCAGTGCGACAGGGGTATATAAGACACAGCCGACGCCATATTCTTCAGTCTTTCTTGCCCCAGATGTCAGGTGCCCCCAGAAGGAAGGCAATACATAAATTATATAGTCAAGCAATGCAATATAATCAAAAAACAGTAGTTGCAAGCAAATACACCATAGAAGGATAACCCAAATTAGGTTGTATGAGGAGGTGTTAGCCACTAGGCCTTTACCAAGAGGGGAAGGAGGGAGGGAAACCTGTACTGCAGCTGTATTAGCACTCGAACATCTACATTTATGGTAGGTACAAAACTGTACTATGTTCATCGTGCATACAGCTGCAGTAATCACAGATGGGTAGAATCCCAAAGCTACGCACAGGGTGGTAGGCACTAGGTGGAACTGGGAGCAGCCAGAATGCCCTGCAACACAGCAGTGGCAAAGCCTGCTCTAGTCTTGGAATATAAAGGCAGGTGGTAGTGTTTTGTGAAGGTATGCACAGAACTCCAAGTGGCTGCCTCCAAAATATCTTTGGTAGGGACTCCTCTGAGGAAGGCTGTAGAGGTAGCTGTGGCCCTTGTGGAGTGGGATCTGATGCCTGTAGGAACAGGTCTGCCATGAAAGGAGTAACAAAACCGCATGCAATGGCCTATCCATTTTGAAATTATCTGTTTGGAAATTGGCTTCCCTTGAGCTCCTACAGCATAGGACACAAAAAGTTGTTCTGATTTCCTGAAGGGCTGTGTTCTGTCCAAATAGTAATGTAGCTGTCTATGGATGTCTAAGGAATGTAGCAGCCTTTCCCCTTTGTTTTGAGGATTGGGGTAAAAGGTAGGTAACTGTATGGCCTGATTTAAAGCTACCCTGGATACTACCTTAGGCATAAATGAAGGGTTGGTTCGTAGGGAAACCCTGTCCTGATGGAAGATGAGAAAGGGCTGCACAGCCATGAGGGCTTGTAGTTCCGAAACCCTACGAGCTGATGTAATGGCCAGAAGGAAGGCTGTTTTCCAGGACAAATATTGCAAATCTGTTGAGGCAGCTGGTTCAAAGGGAGGCAATGTTAATTTTTCTAGGATGTAGTTAAGATCCCAGGTTGGTATTGGTTGTTTCCTTGGAGGTCTTATATTCTTAGCTCCTCTGAGGAACTGTCTTAAAAGTGGGTGAGAGAATAAGGGTGGATCAGTGTTGTATTCTGCAGAAATGGCTGAGGCATGAATTTTGATGGAGGAAAATGAAAGTCCACTATTCAACAGCTCAGCTAGATACTGTAATATCTGAGGCAAATTCAGTTTTCTAGGATCCTGGCCTTTTTTCTCATTCCAAGCGCAAAAACGTTTCCATTTTGCGGAGTAAGCCTTTCTAGTAGATGGCCTTCTGGCCTCCAAAATGACATCCTGCACCTCTTTAGAAAGTAGGGTCTGTGGTGGTGTTAAGGAATTTTCCATGCAGCCAGATTGAGAGTTTTCAGCTGACTGTGAAGAGTTTTGTAGCTGTGCTGAGTCAGTAGAAGAGGCATTAGAGGTAGAGTCCAGGAGGAGTATGTGTTAGGCTCCTCAGGAGTGGGTACCAGTGTTGTCTTGGCCAGTCTGGAGCAATCAGTATCATCTTCGGTCTGTCTGCTCTTGCTTTCAAGAGCACCTTGGGCAGAAGAGGCAAAGGTGGGAAAGCGTAAACTGTCCATGTTGCCCAACTGAAAGAAAGGGCGTTCACTCTCCAGGCCTTTGGATGAAAGGTCCTTGAACAGAACTTTTTCAATTGATGATTCCTGTGGGAGGCGAAGAGATCTATGTCTGGTCTTCCCCACGCTTGTATTATTTTTGTAAACACTTGAGGATGCAACTTCCATTCGTGTGGATCTGTCATATTTCTGCTTAGATGGTCTGCCAGCGTGTTTTCCAATCCTGGCAAGTACTGTGCTTGAAGTTCGATTTGCCATTCCAGAGCCAAGTTCCAAAGTGACATGGCTAGCCTGCACAGGGGGTATGAATGTGTTCCACCTTGTTTGTTTATGTACCACATTACTGTGGTGTTGTCTGTTCTTATCAATAATTGCCCTGGATGCAGGAGGTCCTTGAAAATTGTAATTGCATTTATCACTGCTAGCATTTCTTTTTGATTGATGTGAAGGTGCTTTTCCTTTTGGGACCATTTGCCCTGAATGCACCTGTCTGTCATGTGCGCCCCCAGGCGTATTCTGAGGCGTCTGTTGTGATGACTTGATTTGCTTGAGGCTTGCAGAATGGAAGACCTGTGTTTGCTTGGCATGCTTGGGCCCACCATAGAAATTCCTTTTGCAAACATGGAATTATTGGTATTATTGTTTCCAAACTGTGGCTGTGTTGAGACCATAGGTTTTTTAGGTACCATTGAAGTTTCCTCATATGCAGCTTTGCACATGGGATTAGAAGAATGCAAGATGCCATGAATCCCAGAGCCTGCAGGATTTTCCTTGCAGTGAGCCTGGTACAATTTGCTAGTATTTTGAAGTAATGAGTTAGTTGCCCATGTTTTTCTGGCGTAAGATAGGCCATCTGGATGTTTGTGTCCAAGTTGGCACCCAGGAAAGTTATTTTCTGAGATGGTGTTAGCCTGGATTTCTCCTTGTTGACTGTGTATCCCAGAGAATTCAATAACCGTGTTACATAAGCCAGATGTTCCAGAAGTATGTGCTTGTTGTCCGCTTGGATCAGGCAGTCGTCCAAATAAGGGTAAATTTGTATCCCTTGAAGTCTGCAGTAGGAAATTACTGATGCCAGGCATTTCGTGAATACTCTGGGCGCAGTAGATAAGCCAAAGGGCAATGCAGAGAATTGATAGTGGATTGAACCTGCAAGAAATCTGAGGTATCTTCTGCAGCTTTGTCTGATTGGGACATGCAGGTATGTCTCCTTGAGGTCCAATGTTACCAGCCAAAACTCCTTGCCCAGCATGGGAAGAAGCTGCTGTAATGTGAGCATCTTGAATTTTGGTACGAGTAGAAATGTGTTTAGGATGGATAAGTCCAAAATGTGTCTCCAGTCGGTTCCTTTCCTTGGTACCAGAAAAAGTCTGGAATAAAAACCTTGACCTTGTTCGTGAGTAGGTACCTCTTGAATAGCTTTCATGGCCATAAGCTTTGAAATTTGCATTTGAGCCTCTGCCCTTTGATTGTGTGGCAGGTTCGGCATGCCTCTCATTTTTGGAAGAGTGTGAAAATGAAATCTGTAGCCTCTGTTTATAATGTCCAGGATCCATTTGTCTGTTGTGATAGTATGCCAATTTCTTGTAAATAATGCCAGCTTTCCTCCCAAGGGTGCTGCCAGCTGAGACTTGCTTGGCATGAAAAGGGGGAAGTCATTGGGTTTGTTTCCTGTATTGCTGTGCACTGTCTTCGCCACCTCTTGTTGCTGGAGTTTGCCATTGTCTGCCTCTATATGATCCTTGAGGTTGTCCTCTGCCCCTTGTGCGCCTGTATCTACCTCTTTGTGGCTTGTCCGTGGCTGGAAAGGACCAGTTCTTTGAAGGCCAATTTCTGTTAAAACGTGGTGGCTGAACCTGTAGAAAAGCTTTGACAGTTTGCATAGATTTAGCTTTTTCTTCCATTTTCCGTAGTATCTCCTCAGCATTAGTACCAAATAGTACATCCTTTTGTAAAGGAGCATCTAGTAGCTTAGCTTTAACATGGTCAGGCAAGGTTTGTTCTCTAAGCCAGGCATGTCTACGAATGACTGATCCTGTCACAGCAGCTCTGCTTGAGGCCTCTAGGGCATCATAGCCACATTGTAAGGTGTGTTTACCCACTTGTTCTGCACTATGCATCATATCCTGCAACTCCTTCAAATCTGGTTGTTCAGGTTGAGACATTTTATTTCTTAATTGTGATAACAGAAACTGCTGATATTTAAGCATATGGAACTGACAATTTAAGGCCCTCATGGCTAGGGTGGCCGAGGTATATACCTTTTTTCCCCACCTTTCTAAGGATCTAGACTCTCTTTCGGAAGGTAGTGGATTCTTAGCAGTAGAGGCCTTCATTCCCTTGGGGCCTTGAGAAATGGTTTCAGGGTCAGCATTATGGCTTTTGTAAAGAAATTGGTGAGAGTTAGGAACTCTGCAGTACCTATCAGGCTTGACTGGGGCAGGAGGCAGGGAATCCGGATTTAGGTAAGCCTCCGAGTAAACATCATCAAGTATGTCCAAGACAGGAGGTATCGCCAGAGGTCTGTGCTGAGGTAACAAAAGAAATTCCCTACGTCTTTTCTTGGAATCAGAAAAGTCTTGGCCTTCCCAATGGAAGTGTTCCCTCAAGGTGTGCAAGGTTTCCCCAAAAGAGAAATCCTCTGGGGGAGATACAGAAGGAATGGACTGCTCAGCATCCGAATCTTCAAAAGGGGAGTACAAGTGTTCCTCTTCATCAGAATGTTCTGAAAAAATGGAATCCTGTTCAGAAGAGGGAGAAGCTTCCTCCACTCTGGGTCTCTTGTCTGGAGGGGGCTGGGAACCCCTGATAAGAGTAATTAAATCCTCAGCCATTTTTAGCATCTGCTTTTTAGGCATGGGGCCTGGAGATGGGCCCTGTGCAACAGGCCTCTTGGGATGCATGGCTGATTTGGACTTAGTAAAGGCCTTAATGGAGAAGGAAGACGAGGGTCTAAAGACACCATGGGTGGAAGTGGACCTATCCACATTAGGAGGCTCAACACTCACAGTGGCTTCGGTGGTTGTAGTCTGGGTATGGGCAGAGGTACCTGCGGTCTCGGTTACAGAGGACACCGCCAAAGAAGTGTCGTCGGTAGTCAGGGGCTGCGTAGGCGCCTCGCTGAGAACCGGACCACGTGTAGCCGGTTTTGGCATGGTGTCGGTGGAGACCACGGGCCTCGCGTGTCGGTCTTTGTCCTTGCGTTTTTTTGGACAAAACGGTAGTCGGAGTATCCAACGACATTTTATAATCAAAGGCTTTACCAAAGAAGTGCTGGGCGAACTCCACCCGACGCTTAATAGTGCGTTTATTGAAAGTAGCGCAAAAGCGACAGGCCGAGACGTCGTGGTCTGGGCCTAAACAAGGTATGCAGAGGGAATGGAAATCCTTATGCGGTATTTGCTTCCCACAAGAAATACAATTGTTAACTTTGTCTGACATCGGTCTGAGGCAAGAAAAGTTTCCCCAACGGGGTACTTAGCTTTAAAGAAGACTTTGGTTTCCAATTATTCGTAATTTCAGGAGCTGGCCGACCGGCACTTGCGAACTGCTTCTGCTTCGGGCACCGCGCGGCAAAAAAGACTGGAGAATATGGCGTCGGCTGTGTCTTGTATACCCCTGTCGCACTGACGTCAGGAAAGAAAGCGACGACAACCGACGCCGGACCTAGACTTTGGAATTCGGCCGACCGAGGACCCGCCTGATGGCAGAGAACCCATCTGTGATTACTGCAGCTGTATGCACGATGAACATCCTCCGATCAGTTGCAGCGGCAAACTAGATCGGAGGTAACTTAGGGTGCATCATGGGATAGGGACTTAGCCTTGAGCTACTTGAAATCCTCGAGCTTTGTAGTAGGTGCCGACTCGGAGCTGAGGGATCAGCTCTGAACCCATATTTAAAGAATGAACGGCGAGATAGAACAACTTCACAGTGTGATTTTAGAGACTGGCATACCCTTTCTTGCCTCTGAAAAGGATATGAACAACTGATCTGACTTTCTGAAATTTTTAGTTCTGTGGGGATAGAACCTAAGTTGCCTATGCACATGAAGTTGGTGAAGTTTGTATTCTGCCTTGTTGGTACGGTTAGGGAAGAACACTAAGCTCAATAGATTGGTTAGTATTAGATTGAGAGCAAATCTTAGGGACAAAGAACTGCTTAGATCGAAGTGAAACCCTGTCTTTATGGAAAATCATATAGGGGAGTTTTGACTGAAAGCACCTGTAGCTCTGAAACTCTTCTAGCTGTGGTTACAGCTACTAGAAAAACGTTTTCCAAGACAGGAACTTTAGATCGCATGTAGAAGAAGGTTCAAAGGGTGGTGAGGTTAAGTGTGATAGGACAAAGTTTAAGTCCCAAGGAGGGACAGGTTCTTTAAATGGAGGTCTCAATAAGGAAGTGCCTTTCAAAAAAGTCTTTACACAGTCTATGTTCCATCAAGTTGGGTATATGCTGGCCTAAGTGGAAATTGGAGATAGCTGTTAGCTGGACTTTAATTGTAGCAGCGGCTGAACCGTGTTGGAAAAGTTCCGAAAGGAAATCAAAAATTAAAGAAATTGGGGCAGTGAAGGAGTCTACATTTTTGGACTGCGCAGAGAAAGAAAATCTTTTCCATTTACTGGCATATAGTTTTCTGGTAGAAACCTTATGAGAGGATATCAAAATGTGTTTTACTGCTGGAGTGAAATAATGAAGCTTGACTAAAGATGGAAGTGGAAGTGGAGCAACCAAGCCAAGTTCAGGGTGTGGAGGGAAGGATGGAGCATTCCTGACATGTGTCAGCAGGTCTGGAAATGGGTCCAGAATCCATGGATTCTCCAGTAGACAAGGCCTGAGAAAGGGGAACCAAATCTGACAAGGCCAATATGGAGCAATGAGAATCATCTTGCTTCCCAAGGATTTTGCTTTCTGAATGACTTTTGATATGAGGGGAAATGGGTGAAAGGCATAAAGAAGTCCCGAGGGCCAATTGTGAACAAGTGCGTCTCTCTGTTGTCTCCCCCAGAGGGGGATTATGGCAAAGCAGCTTCTACATTTGGCATTCATAGGAGTGGCAAAAAGATTGCAGCACAGCTGGCCCCATTTGCAGAAGATCTCTTCCGCTATGCTCTGATTTAGAGACCACTCATGAGACATCAATATTGCCCTGCTGAGCTTATTGGCTATCACACTGGACTTCCCCGGGATGCGTGTTGCTACTAGAAAGTGTTGGGAAGAGATTTCCCACTGCCAAACCCTCAGAGCCTCTCGACAAAGTGGGTATGATCTGGTTCCTCCCTGTTTGCTTATATATCATACCACTGACATATTGTCTGACTGGATTGCAATCGTCCCTAGTGGAAGAGAGTTGTGGAGTGCTTGCAATGCCAGAAGTACTGCTCTCATCTCTAGAACACGGACGTGCAAATGGGCCTAGTGTTCTTGCCATATGCTTTGGACTGTCTTTCCCAGATAATGCCCCCCCCCGTCTGGGAAGCATCCGTGGTCACAGTAGCAACAGGTTGATGTGAACGAATAGTCTCCTGATGGTTAACTTGTTGAATTGGATCCACCAACGAAGATACTTCTTGCAAGATTCTGTTATTATGATTAGGTGAGATAGAAGAAGTTCCTGTAGCGACCACTGGGAGAACAGTAACCACTGTAGAATCCTCATATGCATCCTGGCTAAGGGAATGAGGGTTATGGTTCAGGCCATTGTTCCCAGCAGTTTCAGCACTATTTTTGCCTTGACCTTGTGTTTGGGAAGAAGGAATATCTGTTGTTTGAGACTTGCAATTCTGTTCAGTGGGAAGGCGAGCCATCATCGAAATGGTGTCTATTTCTGCACCTATAAAGGTAATATGTTAACAGGGCAACAAGGCAGATATTTGCAAGTTTATTGCAGTGCCTAGCTGAGCATAAATTTGTGGAGTCATGTCTCTGGCCTGTTGAAGTAGATGCCTGGTGGTGGCAATTAAGAGCCTGGAAACACTCGGAATCCAAGAAGTCTCAAGTGAGCAGTTACAACTGCCATGCATTTGGTGAACACTCTGGGGGTTGCAGTGAGACCAAAGGGCAGAGCACGAAACAGATAGTGACTGGCTCCCATTTGGAAGCGTGAGTGACTCCATGATGCTCTACGCATCTTGGAGGTCTATCGAGCACATCCAATCGTCTTTCCCTAAAAAGGGAAGTATCGACTGCAGTGTCACCGTTCGGAACTTGGACTTCTTGACTGATTCGTTTAGTTTGCTGAGATCCAATATGGGCCTCCAGTCCCCTGTTCTTTTTGTACTAAAAAGAATCTCGATTAAGTTCTGAATCCTATTTGGTCTGCGGGGATGGCTTGGATGACTCTTGTTTAGCAACTTTTGGATTTCTATGGTTGCTTGACCCCTGAGACTGGTTGGAATATCCGGGATTGTTCTGGTTTGAGAAGGGGTTAGGAAAAGGGTATGGAGTATCCTTTGGATATTATGTTTTGTACCCTCTTGTCTTTTGTGATGTTGTGCCAGGCTTCTGGGTACAAAGATAAATGCCCCCGACTGGCTCCAGAGTAGCACAGTTGGGCCTCCTTTCATGAGCGCTGGTAGGGATGTCCAAGAAAGGAATCACGGTCACCCTGGTTTTGCGGGCCCCCTCTGCCTCTAAGATGGCATCTACCATTATTTCCTCCCCCTCTGCCTCTGGGGAAGGAATCACCTCGTGCGTCTGGGAAAACTCTCTGGGATTTCTTGAACCACATCTTACCGCCTTTTTGCCCTTTAGGGTAGTGCCTTGAAGGGACAGAAAAACGTACTCCAATGGCAGAAAGTTTTCCCTTCCTGCTCACATCTGGTGAGTGTATCCTTAACTTTTGATCTAAAAGTGACGAACCGTCAAAAGGGGCATTAGTGAAGGTAGAATTAAAGGGTTCCGCAAAGTTACACAAGCGCATCCAGGAGTGTCTCCTAAGGGAAATTCCTGAACCCGCTGCCCTACTTGCTTCATCTGCTGCGTATATCAGTCTCATGGAGGAATTCACTATGGAGTTTAAGGTGGATAATTGAGTGGTAATCTTTTCTGGTACCTCTGCAGTTGAAGTACCTTGTAAAGTATCTCCTAGTTCTTTCAGGAGATCTCTCTGAAGCCTTGTAAAATGGGTAAGCTAATTCAGCGATCTAAGGGTAAAAGCCACTGAAGAAAAAAACGCTTCCCATATCTGTCTATTGTTTGATACTCTTTGTTCGGCAGATGGACAGATGAGGATATGTCTGCAAGCTCCTCCTTGGTTGCTACTGCCACCACCATAGCATCTACCAGCACACTTTTAGTCAAGAAATCTTTTTCCTTGGGGGCTGACAAAAACTTGTTTGGCTTCCTAGGGACTGGCTCCATGGTGTCAAGTGTTTCCCCATGCCTTTCGACTGACCAAGTCCATGAGCTCATCGAAAGGCAAGGACACCCAAGAGGCTGAAGGTTGAGATCAGAAAGCCTTCAGGTACTTGACACCTCATCAGAAGGGGTGATGGCAGTCCAGCCACCTCTCTGCTTTAGGATCTCAAGGACATCTGCAAAAGAGATATCTTCAGAGGATGACCGTGGGGGCCCTTCTGACTCCTTGAGGTCAGTGTCAGAAGTGACAGACTCATTAGGGGAGTCTACATGCTTCCTCTTGCATGTTTTCTTCTGAGAGGGATCTTCAGAAGGGTATTCTGGGGAGGTCTCAGAAGAATGGGGACCACCTAGAGGGTGTGGCTGGGGATCTCTGCTGTCCTCTGGAAAGGGTGATGCCAAGACAGAAGCTGGACCTTTTGGGGGAAGAACATCAGCATCCTTGCACAAAGCTGTAGATTTGGCCAGCACACTCCTCATAAGCTCGAAAGCCAACTCCCCCAGTTCCGAGGACACCACCAGTTCCGAAGAAGCAGAGGTAGCCCCCAGTTCCAGGGAGATTGGCACCGATGTAGGAGCTGAGCTCAGTCGACCGGACGCACCGAGAGGTAGACTCAGAACCGAAGAGGCTCGGGTCAGAGAATCTCCCTCGGGGACGACCGGTGAACTTCGGCTCCACACTACGGGTGGCACTGAGAGAGTGTCGGAGCAGATATCAGTTCCGATAAGGGCTCATGGGGTGCCAGAGCCAAAGGTTCTACTGCAAGCGGTACTGGATATTCTGGCTCTGATAGTCCGGTATGGCTCAGAGGAGGAACAGTACTGGAAGTAAAAGATTTGGAAGGCTCCGAGACCAGTTGGGTAGGAGCAGAGAGCAAATTTGCCAGCCCCGGCGCATTCAAAAGTCTGCGCAACACCCTCCCCACATCTTCATTTGATAGGTTCCAAGAGGACCTGGAGGAAAGGGTTGGAGAGCGAGATCTTTGAAAACTAGGTGATCTCAGAGTAGGGGAGACCAGTGGAATATCTGCTGACTGGCTCCGAGCTGAAGATTCCTTTGTCGGCTCCGAAGTTCTTGGGGCGGATATAAGCATGTCAATTGTAATAACATCAGTCGGCTCCGAAAGCAGTGCAGCCAATAAGGTGGAAGTGTTAGTAGTTTTTGGAATTTTCTCAGGAGGTCCAGATTGCTCTAAGGACACTGGAGATTGCCTTTTAACAGTCTTTTCTTTCTGGCTTTTGGGAGACTTTGTAGATTGTGAGGAAGAACAACAACTACCTAAAGCTTCCTCAAAGGATGGTTTAAGGAAACCTTTCAAAATCAGTTTTTCCTTTCTTGAAGAACTCTTGAGCTAAATAAGTGACAAAAGGTACAAGTCTCTTGTAAGTGAATGGCCCCTAAACAGTAGACATATACACTATGCCAGTCCGTTATGGACATTTTCTGAGTACATTTTTGACATTTCTTAAAACCCGAAGGTTTATGATCCTTCTCTTTAGACTACTTAGACATAACTGTCACACTGTAAGCAAAAGCAGAAATACACTGTAATGGTAACAAAAGGGAATTAGTTAGGTCCTCTAACTAAAACGGACCCTAACTACTGGGAGGAGGAGAAAATAACACACCACAATAGAAGAGAAGTAAATGTCAAGGAGAGGACTAGGTCCTCTAACTTAAACGGGCCTAGCCCTGCCAAGAACGGGAAAGGAACACACCACTAGAAAAAAACCCTCTAATAAATGACAGGCAAATAGGTTTATATAAAGGGGAAAACACGCCACACTATAAACAGAAAAAGGCAAGATCAAAAGAGGACTAGGTCTCCTCCAACTTAAACGGGCCCCTTAGAAACAGTTAACTAATTTACCTAAGCCTAGACAAACACACATGTAGGCAAAAAGCTAATACCAAAAAACAGACTAAAATATAGTAAGTTCTGCAATGTAAATTCACACTATCAAAGCTAGTAAAGAACCGACAAAAAGGGCTCAACAAGAAGAAACAGCAAATTCTAAACAGAAATAATCTAAACTACCACTACGAAATACCAACAAAACGCAGGCCTGCGGAAAAAACGTCGGCCAAACAGCTGACAAACCAGCGACAACTATTTAACAATACCCAAGATTAACTATTATCTAAAAGATGTATTCTAATTATATTCTATATATGAAAACAAGCTATATATGTGAAAACACAGAAGAAAAGGTTTAACTTAGCCACGGCCGAGAAAAGCACTTCTGAACTCGTAGAGCGGCAAACAAGATCTGGGGATTGATACCACTGCATGATGGTATATCTACCTTGCCACCAGCCATATTAGAGACTTTGAGCTTCTGTAATTGGCCAAGACGGAGGAGAGGATCGGCTCCGAACCCACATGTACGAATGAAGGCGAGATTGGGCAACATAACATTGGCATTTAACCCCAAGTGGCTGTGAAGGACAAACCAGACATTGTCAGATTTTCAACTTGGCCAGTCACTACAGGAAACTTCTGTCAAAATATTTTAGCTTGTAAATTTAACACCAAATACACAGAGGTGGAGATGTTTACCCAAGCTTTTGCTTGAACATCTAAACTGGAAGTTCCCCTTTACCCTGCATATGAGTCTAACCTCAGACAGCCAAGAAGTGGCTGACACAATGGCATTGCATTCACTGTTGAGAAAAAAAAAGCTGAAGCTAATGGGGTTTGTAACCTGTACACATTTTATCATTTTTATAGGTCCTGTCCCCTGTCTACACCACAATCATAATGCCCTATATCTCCAATGGTCCATTTGTCCTGCCTGACAATTTAACATTTTGGACATTAGGAGTGGTAGGTGAGAGCCAGTGACAGTGGAAGTGGAGGAGAGTGTAAGAGGACTTCTTCTTGTACTCCTAACACATCCCCCTGCTGGTTAGAAAGCATTTTGTAAAGCTCCTTATGCTGGATCAGTGTGAATGTGCACTTGCCCAGTGCCCACACTTGTGATATCGGCTGTCAAGTCCATGTGTTTACTTATTTGTTTATTTGTACATGTTAACCAGGGAATAACATTGACTTTTTAGACTTAACATAGGATCACTGTTTGGTTAAGTGACTTTCTCAGAGTTAAACGGTAGGCAAATGGAGGCTGAGAGAATCAGGCAACACACTACACAAAGCAGCATGATAATTACTCAGTCTTAGGCCCTTGAGCTACAGCTGATATTTGTGCTCTTCAAGTCCCGAATTGTTGGGCTTCCCCAGATAAAGCACTAGCACCTGGACTTTGCTAGAACCTTCCCACAGGATGGCTGAACTACTCCCTCGCACACTTCTCAAGGCGGCTCTTCCAATGCCAAGGCCTCTAATCAAGCCCAGGCCATATAGGGTGTCGTCAGGACTCCATCCCTCTGTATCCTGGAAACAGCTATTGTTTGTATCCTACATATGTGTAAGAACAGCAAAGACAAAAGTCAGTGAAGTAATATTACCTGAACTGCAGCCTTGGATCTTACAATGCAGTACAAAGTTGGGTTAAATGCCATAATTTTAAAAAGTTGTGTAAATTAGTGCTTAATTATAGCTACTGCATTAACACACACACACACACACACACACACACACACACACACACACACACACACACACACACACACACAAATTGAATATGTTGTTAGTTGCAACTGAAGGCCTGATAAAAAAGATCATAGGCAAAAGATGTGTTCAGCAACGCTTCTGAAAGAGCAGAATATACTCACTTAGATCAGTGGCACACCCTTACTAAGTCTACATATGAAGTGGCAACATAAAACAGAGATCACGGATTTGAATTCATACCAATACAGGAGTATGACAGTAAAAATTCATGAATAAAACATCAGCAACTTAAGAGGCATATAAAGATCGGCTCAATAGAAATGAATGTGTGCTCTGATGCTAGTTAAAATAAATGCATAAACATTATGTTACCTGGACCTAGTTTGGCAACTGCACACAATAAGTCATAGTTCAAAGCTGGCATTGCATCACTCCCTTGCTGCCATCCTTCTGGTGGAGATGATGGAGGTGAGATCAAGTATTGTTTCACTGGCTGTGGTGGCATTAGAAATGACTTATCACCATCTTCAGTTTCATTTGGTGCCTAGAATGCAAAAATTTAAACTGTATACCTTTAGTCGGAGAAAATGTTGAGAACTCTTGCTTATTTACAGTACAAATGGATTACAGTATCAATAAAATAGAACAATACTTTCCATACTACTATATTCAGTATCTCAGATTCATATGCTGTTGTAACAAGTTTCAAACACTCCCAAAGAAAGATTTCTCCAGAGCTTTTCTTAATTAAAATCAGTTAAATTATCTATTCCCTGCCGTCATTTTCAGATTTATGAATGGTGACTGCGTTGTAGAGGGAGGGCACTGAATCTCCAGTTCTCCACAAACAAATGTCCTACAACACATAGTTCTCTTCACTGTCTCTGCTGTCATTTTTCAGTACACTAGCCTGGCATTTTGTCCAAGACTAAAGCATCCCAGAAAGGAAGGGCACAGGAGCTGGACAGGGGTGCAATAAGAAAAAGAAGTTCTGTACCTACCATAACGTTCCATGTTAGTTGTCTTCTTCTCGCCTTCTTTCTTGTTGGTTGGGTTCAGAGCCGATCTTCAGCTCCGACTCGGCCATCTTCAAAAGCTTGAGAGCTGCTTACTGGCTTGAGGCCCCCCATATCCCATGATGCCTAGCGCTAGATACCCAGATCTCGTTTGGTAAGTCTAACTGCAGACATAATAAAAGAATCCTATAATAGAATGCATAAATCCTACTGGAGAGACTACTAGTCAGAAGGGAATAGCCAGAGAAGACTCAGCCAGCGAAGATTCAAGAAGAACTCTTCTTGGTCCACTAGGATAGGGGGATGGTGGGTGGGATGCAAGAAAGAAGGCGAGAAGAAGACAACTAACATGGAACGTTATGGTAGGTACATAACTTCTTTATGTTAAGTTGTCTATCTCGCCTTCATTCTTGCTGGTTGGGACAGCGACCCTAGCACCTAAAATCCTGGGTGGCTCACCGGAAAAGACTCTTCAGAACAATGGAACCAAAATCAGCTCTGCTTCTGGAAACCAAATCCAACTTGTAATGCAAAATGAAAGTATGTGGGTTGGCCCATGTAGCCGCAGCACAAATAGATTCCATGGGCAACTTAGCCTGAAAGGCCACCGAAGTAGCTAAAGCTCTGGTGGAGTGACCTTTTGGTTTAACTGGCAATTCTTTATTCCTCAGTTTATATATGAATGAGATGATAGAAGTCAACCACCTCGATAAGGTTACCTTGGAGACCGGAAGACCTTGTTTACCTACTGCATAAGACAGGAAAAGTTGATCTAATTTTCTAATGTCCTTGGTTCTATGTAAATAAAAGCGTAGCTGCCTGTGAACATCTAACTGATGCAACTTATATTCCGCCCTGTTGGAGTGGTTAGGGAAAAACACAGGAAGGTCTATGGACTGATTCAAGTTACTCTCTGAAGAGACCTTAGGAAGGAAGGATGGATTAGTCCTAACAGCAACCATGTCATTGTGGAAAACGAGGTATGGGGGACGGCTAGAAAGAGCCTGTAGTTCCGAAACTCTTCTGGCTGAAGTAATAGCTACCAGAAAAAGGGTTTTCCAAGATATGAACTTCAATGAACAAGAAGCTGCAGGTTTGAAAGGGGGCAAAATTAGAGAAGCTAAAATCAAATTTAGATCCCACGGTGGTGGAGGATCTCTCACTGGGGGCCTGAGCAGAGTGGTTCCTTTGAGAAAAGCTTTACACAGCTTATGAGACACGATATTGTTTTCAGACAGGCCAATGTGAAAATTTGAAATTGCAGCTAAATGAACTCTAAATTGTAGCGATAGCGGACCCAGCATGGAAGAGTTCCGCAATAAATTCCAAAATGTAGTGTACAGGGGCTGAAAAGGGGTCTATACTTTTAGCCTCTGCCCAGGAAGAAAAACGTTTCCACTTACTAGCGTAAGTTTTTATAGTCGTAGACTTGTGTGATGACAAAATGATTTTGCGCACAGAGGGGGAGATATCTAGAAGCCTGGCTAAAGTTGGAAGTGGAGCAACCAAGCCGTGAGCTGGAGAGAGCGTAGAGATTGGTGCAGCCCACCCGATTGATGAATCAGGAGGTCTGGAACTAGGTCCAGAGTCCAAGGCTACTCGAGAAGATAGCGATGCAGGAATGGGAACCATATTTGTCGAGATCAGTAAGGAGCAATGAGGATCATTTTGCAACCCAATACGGTAGCTTTCTGAATTAGCTTCGGGATTAGGGGAAAAGGAAGGAATGCATAAGAAGTCCCTGAGGTCAATCGTGGACTACAGCATCTCTGATGGAATGTCCGGGAAGTGGAAGGAGAGAGAAGAAATTGCTGCACTTGCTGTTGAAGGGAGTTGCAAAAAGGTCGCAGCAAGGTTGGCCCCATTTGCGGAAGATTTGGTCCGCAAATACCTGGTTCAGAGACCACTCGTGAGGCATGAGAATTGCTCTGCTCAGTCCGTCTGCTATGACGTTGGACCTCACAGGGATGTGCGTTGCAATCAGAAACCGTTGGGAAGAGATTGCCCACTGCCACAGTGAGTGCTTCTCGACATAGGGGGTTAGACCTGGTTCCGCCCTGCTTGTTGATGTACCACACTACAGACATAGTCCGTTTGAATTGCAATGGTCCCGGTAGGAAGAGTCCTGAAGAGCCTGCAACGCTAAGAGCACGGCCCTCATCTCCAAGACATTTATGTGCAGACGGTACTCGTCAGGTTGCCAGGTGCCTTGGACTGTTCTGCCCTGATAATACCCCCCCCCCCAATCAGGGAGGCGTCCGTAGTCACCGTAGCAACTGGAGGGGGGAGAACAAATGGTCTGCCGTGGAGCACTGATGTGGAGACCATCCACCACGCAAGGTGCTTCTTGCATGCTTGTGTGATCATAATCATGTAAGACATGGGAAGCTGCTGGAAGGACCATTGGGTGAAAAGAAGCCACTGGAGAATCCTCATGTGAAAGCGAGCAAGAGGGACAAGTGTGATCGCTGCTGCCATGAGACCCAGAGTTTGAAGGACAAACCTGGCTTGAATTCTTTTGCATGCTAATAAAACCTTCACATGCGGACGAATCACTAACATCCTGCCTGGTGGGAGGCTCGCTAACATGTCTTTTGTATTTAAATTTGCACCTATAAAGGTGATAGACTGACAGGGCGACAATGCAGACTTTTCGAAATTTATTGTGATACCTAGCCTGGAGCAAGTATCGATAGTGCAGTCTCTGGCTCGCAGAAGGCGATGTCTGGTGGTAGCAGTGAGGAGC
The DNA here is from genome assembly GCF_019279795.1 of Protopterus annectens. Taxonomy (NCBI): domain Eukaryota; kingdom Metazoa; phylum Chordata; order Ceratodontiformes; family Protopteridae; genus Protopterus; species Protopterus annectens. Next base: position 1,559,806,540 of record NC_056726.1, read on the forward strand.
CAGTCATCGAGATATGGAAACACCTGGAATCCTTGCCGTCTCAGGTGAGTGGTAACTACGGCCATAAAACACCCTGGGGGCTGTGGTGAGACCAAAGGGCAGAGCTCTGAACTGATAATGGCTGGCTCCCAGCCGGAAGTGAAGGAATCTTCTGGAGCGTCTGTCCATTTTGATGTGGTAGTACGCATCCTGAAGATCTATAGAGCACATCCAATTGTCCTGACCCAGTAAGGGCAAACTCGACTGTAGCGTGACCATCCGGAACTTCGTTCTTTGTACAGACCTGTTCAGTCTGCCGAGATCCAGAATGGGTCTCCAGTCCCCTGTCTTTTTTGGTACCAAAAAGAACCTTGAGTAAATTCTGGACCCTTTTGGTCTGCTGGGACTTGCTGGATGGCCCTTTTTCTTAGCAGTTTTGAGACTTTTTGCACTGCTTGGTCCCTTAGATTGGGTGGAACGTCTTGTTTGACCTTAAGGGGGTGCGAAGGAAGGGAATTCTGTAGCCTCCGGATATGACGGACTGTACCCATTTGTCTTGTGTTCTGTCTTGCCAGGCTCTTGCATACAGCAATAATCTTCCCCCGACTGCCTCCAGAGGTGGGCAGCCGGGCAACCCTTCAGGGATGCTGGAAGGGCTTCTCAGAGAAAGATTCCCTGCTGCCCTGATTTTGCAGACCCCCTCTGCCCCGAAGGCGGCGTCTGTTATTGTTCCCTCCTCTGCCCCTGGATGGGAACTCACCACGCATGTCAGGCAAGACTCCTTGGGATTTCCGGAACCACATCTTTCCACTCTTCTGACCCATAGGATATGGTCTGGAAGGAGTGGAAAAACAGACTCCTACGGCAGAGAGAGTCTTGCCTTCCTGCTCACACCTGGTAAAGATATCTTTCACCTGTGAACCAAAGAGAGAGGAACCATCAAAAGGGGTGTTGGTGAAAGATGCTCTGAAAGGTTCCGTAAAGTTACATAGCCGCATCCAAAGTGCCTCCTTAGGGCCACACCTGTGCCTGCAGCTCTACTCGCACCATTGGCTGCATACGAAATGAGTCTCTTGGAGGAGTTTACCAGTGAATTAAGAGTCGCCAGATGGCTGCCTTAGCCTGGGCCCCTCAGCTGATGGATCTTGGAGGGTATCTCCAAGCTATTTCAGGAGATCCCTCTGAAGATGGGTAAAGTGGCACAGGTAATTCAGGGACCGCATGGAAAAGGTCACTGAAGAGAACATCCGCTTCCCATATCTGTCCATCGTCCTGGACTCCTTATTAGGGGGATGGACAGATGAAGTTTCAGCCAACTCCTTCTTTGTGGCCGCCGCTACCACCATGGCATCAACGGGGACACCTTTGGTCAAGAACCGTTTGTCCTGCGGTGCAGTAATGAACTTGGCAGGTCTTCTAGGGGTCGGTTCCACCGTGTCTGGAGCCGTCCATGCCTTCCGAGCCACCACAGACATCAGTGGGTCGAAAGGCGGAGACACCCAGGACGTGGAAGGTCGGGATCCAAACGCATCCAGGAATACCGACTCATCTTCGGAAGGGCTTAGGGCAGTCCAGTTCCCCCTCTGTCTAAGCATCTCAAGGATGTCTGAGAAGGAGACATCTTCAGAGGGGGGATTCTTTGGGATTCCTTCAGACTCCTCTAAGTCTGTATCCGATGTGACAGACTCGGGGGAGTCAACATGCTTCCTCTTGCATTTCCTCTTGCAAGGTGGCTCCTCTGAATGATCAGGGGAGGCCTCAGAAGAGGAGGATACACTGAATGTGGCGTCCTGGAGTGCTGGATCCCCACGCTTGGGGTCTGGAAGAGGGGCAGAGGCTGACGCAAGCACCCTAGGGGGAGGAGCCGATGGGGTCGATCGGGGGAAGTACATTCCTCATCACCTCGAAGGCATCCCTGCCCAGACGCAGAGAGGGCTCCGGGTCTGAAGAAACCAGAACCCCTCCCCGCACAGAGGGGGATGGCTCCGAGGCAGATGTGAGAGCCGAGCTCACCTGAGCCGAAGCCCCGAGGGGGAGAGCGGGGTCGGACAAGGGTCCGATGCCACTCGCCCCCTTGGAGCCGACGAGGGAGTCTCGGCGCCCAGATCCCTCCAGGGAAGGTACCATGAAAGGGATCAGATGGTATTGGAGCCGACGGTTCCACGAATCGAACCCCAACGAACTCTGGCTCCGAGCTCATAGGATGAGTCGGAGGAGGAATATCTACAGCTGTGGATGGAGCAGACACCTGATGAGGGGGGCTGGACAACATTTTGGCTAGGGCCTGCGATTTTAACAGCCTATTGACCACTCTTTCTAAGTCATGGTCTGAAAGTCTAGAGCACCGAGAAGAGGGGGATGAGCGATGACTACGCTCCGACTGGAGCAGAGGCGACTTCAGAGCCGAACGTATTGTCTCCAGAGAAGGAGACCTGGATCTTTTCTGAGTCTCAGAGGACTCCGAAGAACGTGTCGGAGCCAACTGGGAGGAAGGAACATCGGTTCCAGCCGGATCCAAGACAGATTGTGTGGCTTCACCCAACGACGGCTCCGAAATGGGAACCGAAGGTTTAGGTGGCCTGGAAGATTTCACAGGCTAAGCCTTCGCCGGTGAATCTTGGGGTTTAAGCAAACCCCTCAGGAACAATTTGTTTTTGCGCTCCTGCAGGACTCTTGGACTGAAAGCATGGCAAATCGAGCAAGCTCCTGCAGGTGCACGGCACCCAGACAATAAACACAAGAAGTGTGACCATCTGTCAGAGACATCCTCTGACAGCATGAGTCACACTTCTTGAATCCGGACGGCATAGGATCCTTGGACATCCTAGAGGAAAACCAAGGACAAGAAGCACACACACAGAAAGGTTAAAGTAACTAGCCACTAACAATAACACACTACAGTTACCACAACCAAACTGCAAGCACTACTACAAACAAAAAACTATATTTAACTAACACTAAACACTAACAGTGATAATAAAGGATTTTTTTTTTTGTTATTGAGGAGACAGAGAGAAAAAGGTTATCCTCTAACTTAAACGGAAAACCTTTCTGAGGTAAGGAAAGGGAGAGAAGGGGGGGGGGGACTCTCTAACTTAAACGAGTTTCTTGGGAGAAGCAATCGGAATCTAAAGTAAAAGTAGCTAGAATACAGCATAGTATCAGCCTTCATCAGACAAATTCAAATTACAAAATACAGCTTTTATAAGATATACTAAAATAAGCAATTAATCAATTAGGATATAAAAACAGGTTTAACAATTTATGACAGGTAGTACTTTTGGCGGGTTTTTATATCATAATTGATTAATTGCTTATTTTAGTATATCTTATAAAAGCTGTATTTTGTAATTTTAATTTGTCTGATGAAGGCTGATACTACGCAGCCGAAAGCGCTTATCAATAAATTCTTCCTTTTTATTAATTGCCGGCTGTCCGCTTGATTGCTCTTGTGCTTCTAGATATTTTTTATCAAGTTTTTGTTGGCTTTGGATTAGTTATAGAATACAGCAGTCTAACCTAACGACTAAATCTACACTAAAACTAGCAGCTTTAACAAGAAAAATACAATAATAAAGTTTTATACGACCTGAGCCAGTAGAACAACCTCGCAGCAGAAGCGGCAAATGAGATCTGGGTATCTAGCGCTAGGCATTATGGGATATAGGGGGGCCTCGAGCCAGTAAGCAGCTCTCGAGCTTTTGAAGATGGCTGAGTCGGAGCAGAGGATCGGCTCCGAACCCAACCAGCAAGAATGAAGGCAAGATAGACAACTTAACATCAGCTATTCTGGCAATTTTGCTTTTGTTCAACAATAGCTCAGTAGGCATGTCTCATCTTTTTTACAGCAGTGACCAGAGAAGGCAGATAATGAAATAGATTGTTATACTTACTAACCAGTCATCTCATATGACTGGTGAGCATAAAAGGAATGCAATGGAAGAACATTTTTTCAAGTCTATTCAAGTGTTGCATTCTGTACTCTACACACAAGACCCCCCCCCCCCCCCCACAATCAAAACGTAGCCTTAGGCTATCGACATACACCTAAATCCTCTGACAACATTGCACAGATTCCTCAAACAATGCATTATAGGGCACTTGTACCCTTTCTGTGATGCAATAGCTCCAGAAATAGTCTTGAACTGCTTCCTTCTAAATGTCTCACACCTTCCCTTTTATCAACTCCACCCGTCCTACGTTTCCTCCAATGCAGTGCATTTAAATGTCTCTCCCTTTCTCTTTTCTAATAAAATATGTGCATGCTCAGCTGCCTTAAGTACCTCGTCGCATCCCAGTTCCTCATATATTTACCATTTTACCAATGCTGTATGTTTTTAGCACCATAACCATATTGCCTCCATATGGCCTCCAGAACTACGTCATATTCTACATAAGGCCTCACTAGTGCCTTTTAGAGCAGAAGGACACAGTGCTACATGTGCCCTCATTCTTCTAGTCTCTGCCATTGTCCTTTTAAAATGCACAGCAAGATTCATCTAACAGATGACACATTATCCCCAAAACCTTTCCCCCTGCCATTAACAGGCTGTACAACAGAAGGAAGTAACTGTTGCAGAAAAAGGTGAAGTCCCAAGAATGGAAAAATCCCCTTATTAGCCTCAACAAAAAGTTGAGATCCCTCATCAAACCCAATAAAGCCAGCTATGAAGGCAGAATTGTGGCAGACACAAAAATAACCACAAAGCCTTCTATAGCTATATCAAGAATCTCCATGGCGATATCCACATCTGCTCCGAGTTACTACACAATGGTACCGACTATACTGAGACAACAGATATTGCCAACATACTGGCTGACCGATTCAGTGACAACTTTACCCCACCCCCAAAGGACCATTCACAATACCAGAAGAATATGGGTAGAACGGCAACTGAATGGCTTAAAGTCCACTTAATCCACCACAACAGATTATATGATAAACCAAAACAAGATTTAATATAAGAGCTTTTGCTGCAAAAATGTTCCAGCTTCTTCAGACTATAAACAGTAAAATACTTAGAAAAAACACCTTTTAAAACAATTAAAAAAATGAACTGCCAACAGAGTTCGTTACCCCTCCTGATGTCATACACAAGCATTTAAGAATTAAAGCTACAGGGGGTACTCCAACTTAAAACACAGTAGGATGCTTAAGCAACCTCACAACACCATCATTAAAGAAAATAAAGAATTTTTTTAAAAATAATTTTTTTTTAAAATAAAAATAACAATACTGAATTTGTATACTATAAATAACACCTTAAAATTATATCCTTTACATGATCGAGATACGGCTATGTTAAGTCATTCACAGAACTAATATACTATATTTTTATAAAGTAAACTATGATATGTGAGATCAACAGCTTGGTCTTTAAAAGAATTTTTTCTTAGATCTGTGAATGACTTAACATAGCCGCATCTCGACCATGTAAAGCATAAAATTTTAAGGTGTTATTTATAGTATTATTTTTATTTTTAAAAAAATGACTTTTAAAAAATTCTTTATTTTCTTTGGATATCAGAATGTTGACATGCTGATGAAGGACAAAGACTCTTTCTATTGAAAGCCTTAGTGTGGTGGTTGATGGTGTCCATCTCTGCCCGGATAAAAACAATATGCTGCGATGGCGACAAGGCAGATTTTTCTGAGTTGACTGTAATGCCCAGTTGATTGCAGAGTGACAGAGTGGACTCCCTGGCCTGAATGAGTTGATGCCTGGTGGTGGCAGTAAGGAGCCAATAGTCTAAGTACGGAAACACCTGGAATCCTAGATGCCTCAGGTGAGCCGTGACCACTGCCATGCATTTAGTGAACACTCTGGGGACTGTAGTGAGACCAAAGGGCGTGGCTCGAAACTAGTAATGATTGGCTCCCAGCTGGAAGCGCAGATGATCCTGGATGGCCTGGCCATTTTTATGTGGTAGTATGCATCCTTGAGATCTATCGAGCGCATCCAATTGTCTTTCCCCAAGAAGGGAAGTATAGACTGAAGCGTGACCATCTGGAACTTCTCTTTCTTTATATATTGGTTCAGTCTGCTGAGGTCCAATATGGATCTCCAGTTCCCTGTCTTCTTTGGAACCAAAAAGAATCTTGAGTAAGTTCCGGATCCTGTCTGGTCTGCTGGGACTGGCTGAATGACTCTTTCTTAGCAACGTTTGAACCACTATTGTTGCCTGCTCCCTGTAACCGGGTGGAACGTCCAGGATTTTTCTTATGAGAAGAGGGGGTGTGGTGAATGGGATGCAGTATCCTCTGGAAATGATACTTTGTACCCAGCTGTCTTTTGTTATTTTGAGCCAGGTGTCTGGATACAAAGATAAGCGACCCCTGACTGCCTCCAGAGCAGGACAGTCGGGCCTCCCTCTCAGGAGCGCTGGTAGGGCTTCCCAAAGAAGTGATCTCTGTGTCCCTGACGTTGCTGACCCCCTCTGCCGAGAGGGCGGAGTCTTCTATTATTGCCCCCGTCTCTGCAGGGGGGTTCACCACGTGTGTCCTGACAGGCTCCTTGGGCTTTTCAGAACTACATTTTTTCCTCCCCTTTGACCCTTAGGGTAGGGTCGAGTAGGGGTGGAAAAACGAACCCCGACGGCAGACAGAGTCTTTTCCGTCCTGTTCACACCTGGTTAAGGTTTCCTTCACTTTAGGCCCGAAAATGGACGAGCCATCAAAGGGAGTATTCAACAAGGATGACTTGAAGGGATCCACGTAGATCACAAGTGCATCCAGGAGTGTCTCCTAAGATCAACTCCTGTACCTGCTGCCCTACTCGTTCCATCGCTGTATATGACATGAGACGCTTGGATGAGTTGACTATAGACTTGAGGGTAGCAAATTGGGCAGCAGCTACTGTACCCTAAAGAGCATCTCCTAGCCCTTTAAGGAGATCTCTTTGTAACCTGGTAAAATGGGTTAAATAGTTGGGCGAACGAAGAGCAAACGTTGCTGAACTAAACATGCGCTTCCCTATCTAGCCATGATCCTGGAAAGTCTCAGACATTTCCTTTCTGGTGGCTGCCACCACCACCATGGCATCAACAGGAACATCTTTTGTTAAGAATGATTTGTCAAGGGGAGCAGAAATGAACTTATCAGGCCTCCTAGGGACAGAGTCTGTTGTATCCAGAGACTCCCACGCCCTTCGTGAGACCAGCTGCATTAGCCCGAAAGCCTTCAGGGGAACTGACTCAACCTCAGTAGGGCTTGTGGACTGCTAGTCACCCCTCTGCTTAAGGATTTCAAGTATCTCAGCAAATGAGATATCTTCAGAGGAGGACTGTGGGGACCCTTCTGACTCATCTAAATCAGTATCCGATGTTAGAGACTCCCGAGGGGAGTCTACATGTTTCTCTTCCTGGGAACCCCATCAGTGGGAGCTTCTGGTAAGGTCTCAGAAGAGCAGGGGCCACCCAATGGGGCTTCCTGAGGCTCTGGGTCTCTACGCTTGGTTAGGATGTGTGAGGCAGAGGCAGACACAGGCACTTTAGGGGGAGGAGGAAGCCAGACTTGAGATAGAGGATGTCCTAGGAGATATAACTCTCCCCATGGCATCAAAAGTATCCCTGCTACGATGCAAGGGAACCAACAGATCAGAAGAAACCATCGAAACCCCTGGCACCGGGACAGTGGGCTCCAAACCAGAAGTAGGAGCCGAGCTCATCCGAGCTGAAGCCCCGAGAGGCAGAGTCGGAACCAACAAGTCAGTACGACTATCCTCCCTGGACCCAGAGTGTTGGCTCCTAGAGTCCTCGATTGGCACCGAGGACATCAGAGTGCATGGAGCCAAAGACACTGGAACAGGTGTCAGCTCCAAGGGTTCCACTATCAACAGGTTCAGCTCCGAAGGACCAGTATGGCTCGGAGAAGGAATAGATTGAGCTGGTGTACGGATATTTGGCTCCAAAGCCATGCGGGTCGAAGCCGATAAATTTTTTGCCAAAGCTGGTGCCGATAACAGCTTCTGCACCACACGATCCACATCCAGATCAGAAAGGCTGACAGAGGATCAAGAAGAGCACACCGAAGGTGGTACCGACTGTAGTAATGGACTCTTAGGAGCTTTGGACACTGCTTCCAGGACTGGGGACTGGCTCTGAATGGTAAAGACTGTCGGTTCCGACGGCAGTGGAGCTGAAGCCAAAGATTTTAGAGTCCGAAGTCTTAGACTTTGAGGACTTGTTGGATCCATCATGGTTGCTGAAAGCTTCTTGAAATGATGGTTTCAACAACCCTCTGTCAATCAGTTTTCGTTTCCTTTTCTGTAGGACCCTTGAGGAAAAAGGATGGCAAATAGCACAGCTATCCTGGAAATGCAGGGCTCCTAGACAATATACACAATTTACGTGGCTGTCTGTAACAGACTTCTTTTGGCCACATTTGTGGCACTTCTTAAAGCCAGACTTTGTGTGTGTGTGTGTGAATAATTACTGTTAAGTTTTTCTGTGATTATTATGGCTGACCAAGACAAACATCCTCACACACACACACACACACACACACACACACAATAGTAATATACATGTAAAATGACAGAAAAAGTATCTCTAAAGCACACAACAAGACATTCTAAGCAGACTATGCAATAAAAGAAGATAGCTGCTAAGAGACACAACAAGCCTTATCTAATATATAACAAGATACTGTCAACTGACTGCAAGCTTCTACAGTAAACTACTAAGCCTATCTGAAAAAATCTAAGGCTAAAACACACACTAGCAATAACTATAACTATCTAAGAAACAGGAATAACTTGTGACAAAAGGTCACTGAATAAAACACACTGTAATATACATACATACATACAAATATATATATACATATATATACATATATATATAGATATGTATATATATATATATATATATATATATATATATATATATACATACATATATATATATATATACATATACATATATATATATACATATATATATATATATATATATATACATATATATATATATATACATATATATATATATATATATACATATATATATATATATATATATATACACATATATATATACATACATATACACATATATATATATATATATATATATATATATATATATATATATATATACATATACACACACACACACACATATATATATATATATATATATATATATACATACATATATATATATATATATACATACATATATATACATACATATATATACATACATACATATATATAAAAGGAGAATGGATAGGCCAAAACAAGAGGCCAACTAGAACTTTTTAAAGAACACTACTGGGAAGGGATATAAGTAGGTAAACACACCCAAAAGCTATAAGAACTTTCTAAACTACCTTAAGCTATCTATCAAAAATTTTTAAGTAATAATGAAAAAAGCAGTTTTACTGCCCCGAGCTAATGCAGAACCTCCAATCTGTTACAGCGGCAAACTAGATCTGAGGTAACTCCAGGTGCATCATGGGATATGGACTTGGCCTTGAGCTATTTGAAGACCTCGAGCTTTGCAATTGGCCAACTCAGAGCCAAGGGATCGGCTCCGAACCCATCAGTTAAGAATGAATGGCGAGATAGAACAACTTCACATATATGATTATAGTCATCTGGAAACCAGTTTGAAACATCACGATTTGCTCAGCAAGGGATTCACCTTCATGCCTAAAGTAAAAACTGATGCATTTGAATTGCCGATTGATTTAAAATTGCATGTAAGGAAAAAAGAAGTCATGTACCTACCATAACGTTCCATGTTAGTTGTCTTCATCTCGCCTTCCTTCTTGCTGTTTGGGTTCGGAGCCGATCCTCGGCTCCGACTTGGCCATCTTCTATAGCTCGAGAGCTGTTTACTGGCTCGAGGCTACCCCTTATCCCAGCATGCCCAGCGTCAGCTACCCAGATATCATTTGTGATAGCGCACGCTAGACATAAGTAGAGTAACCAGTTCCTAAAAACTGGTTATCCAATACACGTAAACAAGGAAAGAGTTATAAATTACCTGTCATGTGAAGTAATAAAAGATGCTCAGCCAGTGAAAACAAAAGGAAACTCCTCACAATCCTCTAGGGAGGTGGAAGGAGGGAGGGACGCAAGAAGGAAGGCGAGATGAAGACAACTAACATGTAACGTTATGGTAGGTACATAACTTCTTTATGTTAAGTTGTCCATCTCGCCTTCGTTCTTGCTGTTTGGGACAGCGTCCCTAGCACCTAAAATCCTGGGTGGCTCATTGGAACAGACTCTTCAGAACAGTAGAACTAAAGGAAGCTCTGCTCCGGGAGACCATATCTACCTTGTAATGAGAGATTAAGTGTGGAGGTTTGCCCCAAGTGGCAGCTGCACAGATTGAGTCTATGGGCAACCTAGACTGGAAAGTTAAAGAGGTGGTTAATGCTCTAGTGGAATGACCTTTTGGTTTAGCTGGTAGTTCTTTATTTCGTAACTGATAAATAAAGGCAATAGTATCAGATAACCATCTGGATAAGGTCACTTTAGAAACTGGAAGGCCTTATTTGTTGAAAGCATAAGAAAGAAATAACTGGTCTGACTTTCTTAGCTCCTTAGTTCTATGGAGTTGGGAGGGTGGCCTAGTGGTTAAGGTGTTTGCATTACAAACAAAAAGTGCAAGGTTTGAGTCTCCCAAGGGATAATTGGCTAGGCTTAAAATGGCTCGCAAGGGCAGTTAGCCTAGTATTAACCTATGAACCTATAAAAATGCAAATGTCTGTGTACATCCAATTGGTGGAGCTTGTATTCTGCTTTGTTGCTGTGATTAGGAAAGAAAATGGGAGATCTATGGATTTAAATTGTTCTCTGAGCAGACATTAGGAATAAGGAATGGATTGGTCCTCAGAGAAACTCTGTCCTTACGAAACACCAGGTAAGGAGAACGAACACATAGTGCTTGAAGTTCTGAGACACGTCTAGCTGAAGTGATAGCAACCAGAAAAAGGGTCTTCCAAGAAAGAAATTTTAAAGAGCATGATGCTGCCGGTTCAAAGGGAGGCAAAATTATGGAAGCTAAAACTAAATTGAGATCCCAAGGAGGGGGAGGATCTCTAAAGTACAGTTTTGTACCTACCATAAATGTAGATGTTAAGAGTGTATACACTGCTGCAGTCATTACACTTGGGTTATCCTGCCGTCAGGCGGTTCCCCAGTCGGCCTGAGTTCCAAAGTCTTGGTCCAGCGTCAGTTGCCGTCGCCTCCTCCCTGGCATCAGTGCGACAGGGGTATACAAGATGCATCAGACGCCATTTTATTCAGTTTTTCTTGCCCCAGATGTCAGGTCCCCAAAAAGGTAGGCTATTCCAATTGCTAATAAAACATACAGAAGTAAAGCAATCAACAACTTTCAGATACCAGCAAATACTCCCCATAGGTAGTAAAGGGTAGAAGACATAGGTACGCACCATCAAGTGAGAGGGGCTGGAGGGTGGGTAACCTGGTCTGCAGCAGTGTATACACTCGAACATCTACATTTATGGTAGGTACAAAACTGTACTATGTTCATCATGCTACACTGCTGCAGTCATTACACTTGGGTAGAATCCCAAAGCTGAGGTAGGGTGGCTGGTACTATAAGGCATTAGGGTGGCTATAAGGCCTTGCAGCACTGCAGTGGCAAAGCCAGCTCTGGATGTAGAGTATAGAGGCAGATGGTAGTGCTTGGTAAAGGTATGTACAGAACTCCAAGTTGCTGCTTCCAAAATGTCCTTGGTAGGTACTCCTCTGAGGTAGGCAGTTGAAGTGGCTGTTGCCCTGGTGGAGTGAGGTCTAATGCTGTTAGGTAGAGGTTTTCCATGGTGTGTATAGCAGAAATGTATACAGTGTCCTATCCATTTTGAAATGGTCTGTTTTGAAATGGCTTTTCCCTGTGCTCCTGCAGTATATGCTACCAATAATTGCTCAGATTTTCTGAAAGCTTTGGTTTTGTCCAAGTAGAAGCGTAACTGCCTGTGTATGTCCAAAGATGCAGTAGTCTCTCCCCTTTATTCTGTGGATTTGGATAAAAAGTTGGCAAGTGGATAGTTTGGTTGAGAGCCACACTTGATACCACCTTTGGCATAAAAGTAGGGTTAGTTCTTAAAGACACCCTGTCTTTGTGGAAAATGATAAATGGTTCCACTGCCATTAGTGCCTGTAACTCTGAAACTCTTCGTGCTGATGTTATTGCCAGGAGCACAGCAGTTTTCCAAGAGATATATTTTAAATCTGCTGTGTTTGCTGGCTCAAAAGGAGGTAAAGTTATTTTTCCAACACGAAGTTGAGGTCCCAAGTTGGAGTAGGTGCTCTACGGGGCGGTCTTATGTTTTTAGCCCCTCTGAGGTACTGTTTTAGCAAAGGATTAGAGAAAATTGGTGGATCCGTGTTGTAATGAGCAGAGATGGCAGAGACGTGGATCTTGATGGATGAAAAGGAGAGGCCTTTGTCCATCATCTCAGTTAAATAGTGTAGTATCTGAGGAATATTTGGGACAAGAGGGTCAAGGCTGTGAGACTGGTTCCAGGCACAGAATCTCTTCCATTTATCCGAATAGGCTTTCCTGGTACTAGGCCTTCTGGCCTTCAGAATGACATCCATAACAACTTTGGAGAGGGGCATTGCTTGCTTGACTAGGTAATTTTCCATGCAGCCAGGTTTAAAGTCTTTAGCTGGCTGTGAAGTATCCGATTGTTGTGCTGAGTCAGCAGCTGTGGTATTTGAGGCAAAATCCAGGGTGGTCCTTGTGCTAAGTTCTTCAAGATTCGGTACCAGTGCTGGCGTGGCCAGACTGGTGCAATCAGGATCATCTTTGGCTCTTCCTGCTTGGCTTTGATGAGTACCTTTGGAAGGAGAGGCAGTGGTGGGAAAGCATATACTTGTAGGTTTTTCCAGCTGAGAGGGCATCCACTTTCCATGCTTGTGGATGCTAAGTCCTTGTGCAGAATTTCTGTAGCTGGCAGTTCATTGGGGATGCAAACAGATCTATGTCCGGGCTCCACCATTTCTGTTATTCTGAATATTTGCGGATTCAACTCCCATTCGTGGGGATCCATGATGTTTCTGCTTAAGTCATCTGCCAGTGTGTTTTTTTTTTTTTTTTTTCCTGGCAGGAATTGTGCTTGCAGATGAACTTGATAGCTTAGAGCTGTGTTCCACAAGGTCATGGCTTGTCTGCAGAGGGGAGAAGAGTGAGTGCCCCCTTGCTTGTTTATGTACCACATAACTGTGGTGTTGTCTGTCTTTAATAGTAGTTGTCCTGGATGTAGCAGGTCCTTGAAGGCTATTAGGGCATTTTGTACAGCTAGCATCTCTTTTTGATTGATTTGAAGATGCCTTTGTTCTGCGGGCCACCTGCCCTGAATACATTTTCCTAACATGTATGCTCCCCAGGCGTAATCTGATGCATCTGTTGTCAGTGTTTGCCTGGCTGTGGGTTGAGTAAAAGGCTGTCCCTTGTTGAGGTGACAAGCTTGAGCCCACCATCGAAACTCCTGTTGCAGGCAAGGAATTAGTGGTATAACTGTTTCCAAACTTTGACAGTGTTGAGACCAGACACTCTTTAGGTACCATTGTAGTTTCCTCATATGCAGCCTGGCATATGGAATTAGTAGTATGCAAGATGCCATGTAACCAAAGGCCTGCAGAATTTTTCTTGAAGGGAGTTGGGTTCTTGTTGCCATCAATTGAAAATATTGAGTCAGATGTCCTTGCTTGTCTGGCATGAGATAAGCCATCTGGGCTGTTGTATTCAAGCTGGCACCCAGGAATATTATCTCTTGTGAGAGCACTAGTTTTGATTTATTTTCGTTTACTGTGTACCCTTGGCAACTTAACTGTTTTACAAAGCCAGATGCTGTAGAAGAATGTCCTTGCTCTCGACTTGAAATCGGGAAGTCCAGGTACAGATAAATTTGAATTCCTTTTTGTCTGCAAAATGCAATTACTGGTGCCAGGCACTTTGTGAAGACCCTGGGTGCAGTAGATAAGCCAAAGGGCAGTGCAGAGAATTGATAGTGCATTGAACCAGCTATAAATCTGAGGTATCTTCTGCAGTTTTGTCTGATAGGGACATGCAGGTATGCCTCTTTGAGGTCCAATATTATGAGCCAAGCTTTCTTGCTCAGCATGGGAAGAAGCTGCTGTAGTGTCAACATTTTGAATTTCGGAACATCCAGGTAAGTGTTTAGAGAAGAAAGATCCAGAATGGGCCTCCAGGCTTTGCCCTTTCTGGGAACCAGAAAAAGTCTCGAGTAAAATCCTTGTCCTTGGTCCTGTGGTGGTACCTTCTGAATAGCTCTCATGTCCATGATTGCTGTAATTTGTTTTTGAGCCTCTGCCCATTGACTTGGTGGCAGGTTGGCATTCCTTTTAACCTTGGCAGAGTGTGAAAGTGGAACCTGTAACCTTGAGATACAATCTTGAGAACCCATTTGTCTTTGGTGATCATATGCCAATTGTGATAGAAAAGTGCCAGTTTTCCTCCCAAGGGGGCTGCCAAGAGAGAGCTGTTTGGCAGCTGTAGTGGGAAGTCATTGGGGCTGTTTTTTATAAGGTTGTGGCCTGTCTTCCCCTTCTTTCTGGCCTGATGCACCCCATTGTCGAGGCCTGTAGGGACCTTATGGTTGACCTCTGCCTTTTGGACATCTGCATCTGCCCCTTTGGGGTCTGTCTGAAGCTGGAAAGGACCAATTTTTTGTTGGTCAATTTCGGGCTGAACCTGTAAGAAATCTATTTGCATAGATTTTGCCTTATCCTCCATTTTCTCTAATACCTCTTCTGCCTTACCTGCTGTAAAGGTGCATCCAATAGTTTTGCTTTAACATGATCGGGTAACATATGTTCTTTTAACCAAGCATGTCTTCTAATGACAGAACCTGTAACAGCTGCTCTACAGGAGGCCTCTAAAGAAACAAAACCACATTGCAAAGTGTGTTTTCCCACTTGTTCAGCTGCATGCAATAAATCCTGCATTTCCTTTAAATTAGGAGGATCTGAATCTGGAAGCATTTTTTGTTTCAACTGAGTCATCAGAAACTGCTGATATTTTAACATGTGAAACTGGCAATTTAAGGCCCTCATTGCTAAAGTTGCAGACATATATACTTTATTCCCCCATCTGTCCAATGCTCTAGAATCTCTGTCAGAGGGGACTGGATTCTTTGCTGATGAGGCCTTAACCCCTTTGGGTCCCTGAGAAATAGTTTCAGGGTCAGAAACAGGGCTTTTATAAAGACATTTGTGCGAGTCAGGGACTGTGTAGTATCTGTCAGGCTTAATTGGGGCTGGAGGTAAAGAATCAGGATTTAAGCTGGATTCAGTATACACATCATCCACTATATCTAACACTGGTGGAATAGGGAGGGGTCTGTGTTGAGGTAATAAAAGGAAGTTTCTGAGCCTTTTCTTGGATTCTGAGTAGTCCTGGTCTTCCCAATGGAAAGGCTCCCTCATGGTGTGCAGTTTCACCAAAGGAGTAGTCCTCAGGCGGAGAGGCTGATGGAATTGATTACTCAGCATCAGAATCCTCATAAGGGGGTAAGGAGTATCCTAGGTCTGAGGATGAATCTGAAGAGATGGTTACCTGGTCGGATGAGTCATAGTCTGCATCCAGTCTAGGCCTTTTATCAGGAGGGGGGATGGGAACCCTTGATGAGAGTGATTAGGTCTTCGGCCATTTTAAGCATTTGTTTCTTAGGCATGGAGGCCTGTCCTGGAGAATGCTGAATTTCCTTGTTTTTAAAGTAGGTTTAGACTTAGCAAAAGATTTAATGCTTAACTGGGTAGGTCTGAAAACACCCTCTGAGGCTGCGGGTTGTTCAGCTACTCCGGATCCCTCTGAAGGGGTAGTTTCGATAGTCTGAATAACTTGTGCGTCCGAAGGCCCAGCCATCTCCCCGTGGGAGTCAGAGGTGGCCTGTGGTTCTACAGAAACAGTAGTCAGGGGCTGCGAAGGCGCCTCGCTGAAAACCGGAGAACCGGCGACTGGCCTAGAAGAGGCTTCGTCGTCCGTTTTGGGCCTCGGATGCCTATCCTTGTCTTTGTGCTTTTTATGTATTCCGGTCGTCGGAAGTTCTGCCAAAATAATGTCGGGCAAAATCAAACCGACATTTAATAGTGCGCTTATTAAACCTAGCACAAAACCGACAACCAGTGACGTCGTGGTCTGGGTCTAGGCATGGGATACAATAAGAATGGGAATCCTTATGAGGTATTTGCTTCCCACAAGAAATACAGTTATTAACTTTTACTGACATCGGTCTGAGGCAAGAAAACGTTTCCCCAACGGGGTACTTAGCTTTGTAGAAGACTTCGGTTCTGGATTCGGAATGAAAATCTCAAGAGTTGGCCGACCGGCACTTGCGAACTGCTTTTGCTTCGGGCACTGTGCGGCAAGAAAGTAGAAAATGGCGTCTGCTTCATCTTATATACCCCTGTCGCACTGATGTCAGGGAGGAGGCGACAGCAACCGACGCCAGACCAAGACTTTGGAACTCAGGCCGACTGGGGAACTGCCTGATGGCAGGAGAACCCAAGTGTAATGACTGCAGCAGTGTAACACTATGAACATCTGGGGGTCTAAGAACAGATGTTCCTTTCATAAAGGCCTTGCAGAGCTTATGAGACATGCTAGAATTAAACATACCGATACGAAAATTAGAAATGGCAGCTAGTTGTACTCTAATGGTAGCGGAAGCCGCGCCAGACTGAAAAAGCTGTGCTAGAAATTCAAGAATTTCATGGACTGGGGCTGAGAAAGGATCCAAATTTCTAGATTCTGCCCAATAAGAAAACCGTTTCCATTTACTAGCATACATTTTCCTAGTGGTAGACTTATGTGAGGAAACAATAATATCACAGACTGCTGGGGAGATATTGGAAAGCCTGGCTAAGGTTGGAAGTGGAGTAACCAAGCTGTGAGCTGGAGAGTTTGAAGGGATTGGTGCAACCCGCCTGATTGGTGAATCAGAAGATCTGGAACTGGGTCCAGAATCCACGGTTGATCCAGAAGGTGGAGGTGTAGGAATGGGAACCATATTTGCCGAGGTCAATATGGGGCAATAAGGATCATTCTGCAACCCAACGATTTTGCTTTCTGTACGAGTCTTGGAATTAGGGGAAAAGAGTAAAGGAGTCCCTGAGGCCAATCGTGGACTAGAGCATCTCTGGGTATATGACCTGGAAGAGAAAGTAGGGAGAAGTAGCTGCTGCATTTGTTGTTGAGAGGAGTGGCAAATAGGTTGCAGCAAGGCTGTCCCCATTTGCGAAAGATAAGATCAGCAACTTCCTGATTCAGAGACCACTCGTGAGGCATGAGGATAGCTCTGCTGAACCTGTCCGCTATGACGCTGGATTTCCCAGGGATGTGCATTGCTATCAGAAAACGTTGGGAGGAAATCGCCCATTGCCACAGTCCGAGTGCTTCTCGGCACAAGGGGTAAGACCTGGTCCCGCCCTGTTTGTTGATGTACTGCATAACTGACATGTTGTCCGTTTGGATTGCAATGGTTCTGGAAGGAAGAGAGTCTTGAAGGGCTTGCAACGCTAGGAGAACTGCTCTCATTTCTAGGACATTGATATGCAGATGGTACTCGTGAGGTTGCCAAGTGCCCTGGACTGTCCTAGATAATGCCACCCCCCACCCTATCAGGGAGGCGTCCGTGGTCACTGTGGCTACCGGAGGGAGTTGTATGAAGGGTCTGCCCTGAATTACTAGTGGGGAGACCATCCACCAAGAAAGGTGCCTTTTGCATGTTTCTGTGATCAGGATCATGTGAGGCATGGGTAATTCCTGGAAAGACCATTGCGTGAAATGAAGCCACTAAAGGATTCTCATGTGGAAACGTGCTAATGGGACAA
The DNA here is from genome assembly GCF_019279795.1 of Protopterus annectens. Lineage (NCBI taxonomy): Eukaryota > Metazoa > Chordata > Ceratodontiformes > Protopteridae > Protopterus > Protopterus annectens. Next base: position 1,559,824,356 of record NC_056726.1, read on the forward strand.
GAAGAATGGCAGCTGCCATGGAGCCTAGAGCTTGGATGACATGTCTGACTTGAACCCCTTTGCTCTGCATTAGAATTAACACTTGTTGACTAATAGTGGAAACTCTTTCCTGTGGTAATCTTGCAAACATTTCTTTTGTGTTTAATTCTGCTCCTACGTATGTGATAGTCTGACAGGGCAACAAGGCAGATTTTTTAAAATTTACTGTAATGCCTAGTTGAGTGCATGATGTGATTGTATAATCCCGTGCCTCTAAGAGTTGACGCCTGGTGGTAGCAGTCAGGAGCCAGTCGTCTAGGTAGGGAAACACCTGGAATCCCTGACGCCTCAGGTGAGCCGTGAATACTGCCATACACTTGGTGAACACCCTGGGGGCTGAGGTGAGACCAAAGGGCAGAGTTCTGAACTGGTAATGACTGTCCCCTACCCGGAAGCAAAGAAATCTCCTGGAGCATCAGTCCATCTTGATATGGTAGTACGCATCCTGAAGATCTATCGAGCACATCCAATTGTCCTGACCCAGAAAAGGGAAAATGGACTGCAATGTCACCATCCAGAACTTTTCTTTTTGTACAGATTTGTTCAGTCTGCTGAGATCCACTATTGGTCTCCAGTCCCCCATCTTTTTTGGTACTAAAAAGAATCTCGAATAAGTTCCAGATCCTAGTTGGTCTGCAGGGACTTCTTGAATGGCTCTTTTCTAGCAGTCTTGAAACTTCAGTGACTGCTTGATCCCTTAGATTGGGTGGGACATCTGGGATGGGCTTTTTTGATTCTATGGGGGATTGATGGAAGGGAATTTTGTAACCTCCGGATAGGATGGATAGTACCCAACTGTCTCTTGTTATATTTTGCCAGGCTTTTGGGTACAGCGAAAGTCTTCTGACTGCCTCCAGAGGTGAGCAGTCGGGCAACCCTTCAGGGATGCTGGAAGGGTTTGGTAGAGAAGGTTTCTCTGTCACACTGGTTTTGCGGACCCCCTCTGCCATGAGGGCGGCGTCTGTTATTGTTGTTTCCCCCTCTGCCCCTGGGGGAAAAAATCACTACGTGTGTCAGGCAAGGGTCCCCAGGATTTTCGGAACCACATCTTTCCGCTCTTCTGATCCTTGGGATAAGGTCTGGAAGGAGTGGAAAAACGGACTCCCACGGCAGAGAGTGTCTTGCCTTCCTGCTCACACCTGGTCAACGTGTCTTTCACCTGAGGCCCAAAGAGAACGTGTCTTTCACCTGAGGCCCAAAGAAAAAGGAGCCATCAAAGGGAGTACTGGTGAAGGACACTCGAAAGGGTTCCGCAAAGTGACACAGCCGCATCCAAGCATGTCTCCTGAGAGCAACACCTATCCCTGCGGCTCTGCTCGCTCCATTGGCTGCATAGGAAATCAGCCTCATGGAGGAGTTGACTATGGAATTAAGAGTCGCAAGCTGAGAAGCTACTTTGGCTGGTGCTCCCTCAGCTGTAGGATCTTGAAGGGTATCTCAAAGCTCTTTCACGAGATCTCTGAAGATGTGTAAAATGACAGATAATTCAGGGACCTCATTGAACAGGTCGCTGAAGCAAACATTCGCTTTCCATATCTGTCCATTGTCCGGGACTCTTTGTTCGGAGGATGAACAGATGAAGAGGTTTCTGCTAACTCTTTCTTGGGGGCTGCTGCTACCACCATGTCATCAACGGGTACACCTTTGGAGAGGAATTGCTTGTCCTGGGGGGCTGTAATAAATTTGTTTGGTCTCCTCAGAGTAGGTTCCACAGAATCTAGAGCTGACCAAGCCTTTCGAGCCACTACAGACATGAGTGGATTGAAAGGAGGAGATACCCAATAGGTGGAAGGTCAGGAACCGAATGCGTCCAGGTATACAGACTCGTCCTCGGTAGGGGCTAGGGAAGTTCAGTCCCTCCTCTGTCTAAGCATTTCAAGGATGTCCGAAAAGGAAACATCTTCACAGGGATACCTTGGGGACCCTTCCAATTCATCCATGTCTGTATCTGAAGTGACAGACTCAGGGGAGTCTATGTGCTTCCTCTTGCACTTCTTCCAGGGAGGCTCTTGAATGATCAGGGGAGGCTTTGGAAGAAGAGGCATCACCCAATGGGGTGCCCTGGGGCATAGGTTCCCTACACTTGGGGTCTGGAGGAGGAGTAGAGGTTAGAACAGACACCATGGGGGAGGAGCCGATGGAGCTGGCAGTAGAGCTGTTTTGGGAGACAGCACACTCCGCATGACCTCAAAGGCGTCCCGACCTCTAGGCAGAAAAAGCTCCAGCTCCGAAGAAACAGGAGTCTTTCTCCGCGTCGAGGGTGATGGCTCCGAAGCCAATGTTGGAGCCGAGCTCACCTGCACAGAAGCTCAGAGAGGAAAACGGGATTGGACAATGGTCCGATGCCACTCCCGACCTCGGTGTCAACGAGAGAGCTTCGGCACCCAGATCCCTCGATAGAAGGTACAATCGAGGAAATCGGAGCCGACGTCGGAACTGAAGGAAAGATGATCGGCGCCGATGATTCTACTACCTGCGGATCCATGGTCTCCGGCTCCGAGCTAAATGTAGTCGGAGGAGGAACAGAAATAGAGGCGGTTGGAGCCGATACCTTTTGAGGTGGGCTGGACAGAATTCTTGCCAGTGACTGACTTAAGCAACCTACGTACTACTCTCTCCACATCATGATCCATAATCTAGAGGATTGAGAGGAGTGGGAAGAATGATGGCTGCATTCACTCTGTAATAAAGGTGACTGAGGTGCCGAGTGGATGGACTCCAAGGATGGAGACCTCCGCCTCTTATGACTACGAAATAGCAGATGGAGCCAACGGAGTTGTCTTGTCGGTGCCAGCTGGCACCGACATACTTGGTTGGTCAGGTAAAGGAGTCTGCTCCAAAGGTGGAGCCGACGGCTTGACAGGCTTAGGGGATTTCGCTGGCTAAGTACTTTTAGCCGGAGAATCCTGATGCTTCAATAATCCCCGAAGGATTAATTTGTTTTTGCGCTCCTGCAGGACCCTTGGACTAAAAGCATGACATATAGAACAGGAGTCCTGCAGGTGAACAGCGCCCAAACAATATACACAACTAGTGTGCCCATCTGTCAGACACATTTTCTGACAGCATGAGTCACACTTTTTGAAGCCAGATACTTCGGTATCTTTAGACATTATAGTAACAACAATAATAAAAAGTTATACTACATAAAACAAGAAACAAATAGACTTTTTTTTTTTTTTTTTTTTTTTTTACAGTTACAGAACAGAAGGACAGCCTCTAATTTAAACGGCTATTCTGGGGGGGGGGGGGGGACTCTCTAATTTAAACAAGTTCAAAGAAACAGAAGGCCTGCGAGTTATGGAGCGACGGCCAAAAAAGCTAAAATACACAAGAAAGCGATAAGGGATAAAGGAATATTATCTAGACAAAAAGTAGACAAATCCTTGACAAAATTTCAAGAATAAACAATATATCAATAGAGAAAACTATACTAAGCCTGTGCCAGTAAGGAAGCAACCTCTCAGCTGAAGTGACAAACGAGATCTGGGTAGCTGACGCTGGGCATGCTGGGATAAGGGGTAGCCTCGAGCAAGTAAACAGCTCTCAAGCTATAGAAGATGTCGAGTCGGAGCCGAGGATCGGCTCCGAACCCAAACAGCAAGAACGAAGGCGAGATGGACAACTTAACATCTTAATTTTAAACTTCTGTTTCAACACACTGAGGCCCAAAGAGAAAGGAGCCATCAAAGGGATGTTTAAAAGGAACAGTACTTAAAACCCCCTGTTAGATTCCACCTTACAAATAATTCAGAAATTTTGTGAGCGGGATATTAGAAATTTATAGCAACAAGGTTTGGGATGTGTTACAATTTAAATAAGGAAGAGTCAAAACTTTTAAAAGATTTATCCTGCAACAAGGACATTCAAATAATGAAACCTAATAAGGAGGGAGGGATTGTTTTAATGAAAGTGATTGATTATACATCTAAAATATATACAATTTTAAATAATGACAGTCAATACAGCAAAACTGACATTTTGCTTAAAGATTTTTTTTGATCAAAATATCGACAACAAGTTATATAGCTTTTTAAAGGTTAACCACCAAGAAGTGCCCACCATTTTTGGTATCCAGAAGATACAAAAGTGTTAAAACCCACCCATGCATCCCATAGTTACACCTACTAATTGTAAGACACACCCTTTGGCCGTTTATGTGGATGAAATTGAATGAATATTTGAAATTATACCTCTATATCCTTTCATGAGATTTTTTTGGGTAACATAAAAAAATGTTTTTTTTTAACGACAATGTTTTACTTACAATAGATATTGTTAATCTTTTCTCATGTATTCCACATGAAATGGGTCTTGAATGGTTTAGAGAGGCCTGTGATGGGCTTAAGAGCTAGACTAACGAAGAGGTTATAATGTTGGATAATTTTATGGGGATTATCTTACAAAACAATTAAAGTTTTTGAAGGGAATATTACAGACAAATAAAGGGTGTTGCAATGGTCTCTGCTTGTGCCCCACTATATGCCAACATAGTTTTTTGGCATTGGGATAAAAATTGTGTTTTCACATCCATATATATGCAATATATTGTAAACTTCTTGAGATTTTTGGATGACATATTTATTGTTTGGAAAGATGGTGTTTCACAATTAAAAGAATTTGTGAAATTTTTAAATTCTTCCACTAAGTTTTTGAAGTTCACCTATACCTGTCCCTATGTTTCCATTAACTTTTTGGACATTACAATTGCGAAGGACTTTAAGAAATGTGAATTTTTCTTTAATCTATCTAGGAAATCCACTTACTCAAATATTTTTTTGCATTACACTAGTAATCATCCTTGGTGCCAAAAAAAGAGCCCTGGTTAAGGGCCAGATAGTCCATGCATCCAGGCGTATATCTAGATATAATTTGTTTTTGGCAGAAATGGACAATTTGTGTAAGATGTTTATCAAAAGTGGTTATCCTTTGGCAATGTTAAACGAAATCAGACAAGAAGTATAATAAGAGGGAAAATAAGATTTTTACCAGTACTGGGTAATTATTCTTCTAGTGTGATGGGATTGAGTTTGCATTCCCTAGATACAAATGGACCACACCTTAAAGAAGTTAATAAAGACATAATAAAAAAGCAAGCTGCAGCTCAATCAAGGAACAATGGTTCCAGAGAGAACTCTTAGGTCTTTTCAGAAGCAAAGGGATGGAGGCAGGTGGGCGTGAAGCTGAGGAAGAATGAAAATGAACAACAAAGATGGAACATTAAGGTGAGTAAATAAATGAATTCCTCAACTGATGGGACAGAGTCCTCAGCTACTATAAACTTGGGTGGTCCTAATGGAAGGATATGTTAACGATACATGTAATTCGGTATAAACTGCGGCAGGAGTCATTACTGGACACATTGCAGGTACCGCGAAGAGCACTTTTGGTTAATACCAAATATTGAAACAATACTAATTTCATGAATTTTAATCATACTTTGACTTTGGAGTGGGGTGCATTCCTGTCATGCTGTTAGAAACCCAAAAGACTTAGAGAAATTAAAAAAGGATATCCCGGAGTACTGCTGACCCAAAGGCAGCTCTTCTTCTGTAAACATTCAACTTGTAATGGGAAATAAAAGTGTGAGTATTAGTCCAAGTTGCAGCTGCACAAATGTCATCTATGGAAATGCTTGTCCAAAAGGCTGAAGAGACCACCATAGACCTTGTGGAATGAGCTCTAGGAGGCTTAGAAGAGGATAATCCTCTTTTACTATAAACATAGGATATACAATCAATTAGCCATTTGACCAGACTAACTACAGAAACTAGCTTGCCCAATTTGTTAGGAGAGAAGGAAACAAACTGGTCAGTTTTCCTAAAAACCTTGGTTCTACGGAGGTAAAAGTGAAGTTGTCTATGCACGTCCAAATGATGAAGAATGCACTCTCTTATTCGAGAGATTTGGAAAGAAAATTGGGGGATTAACGACCTGATTAATGTTGGACTCTTGAGTCTACCTTAAGTAAAAAACATAGGTTGGTCCACAAAGACATCCTGTCTTTGTAGAAAAACAGGTACAGAGATTTGGAAGTCAGAGCCTGGAATTCAGATACTCATCTAGTTGATGTGATAGGGACCAGAAAGATTTTTTCAAGACAGAAATTTTAGATCAGTCCTAGCTGATGGTTCAAAGGGAGTTTGGGTCAGGGCCTGAAACACAACAATTAAATCTCAAGGAGGAGTAGATTCCTTTAACAGAGGTCCACGTGCAAAGCCCCTCTGAGAAAAGCTTTACATAATTTAGAAGACGCTAGGAAAGAGTTATTTTTGCCTAGGTGGAAGTTTGAAATGACAGTCAACTGGACCCTAACAGTAGAAACACTATCCCCTTCATTGAAAATTGAAGCTAAAAAGTCAATTATAGTCAGTACAGGGAAAGAAAGAGGGGTCCAGATCCCTGTTAAGGTCCCAGAATACAAATCTTTTCCTTCTAGTAGAAGCTTTCTGAGAATAAATTATGATGGACCGGGGAGAAGAGTATGGGCTGTGTAACAATCAATGGAATTGGAGAAACCATACAGTCGGTGTGAGGACTGTTATGTCTGGATGAGTCAACCCTGTCGGGTGAGTCAGGAAGTCCTGAGTTGAATTGAGAATCCAATGTGGATGTAGGAGATGAGGCCAGAGGAAGGAGAAACTTGCTCTTCAATCAATATCCTTTCTGTAGAAATTTGGGAGTGAGAGGTCACTGTGGTTAAATATAAAGAAGACCGGTGGGCCAATCGTGGACTAGAGCATCTCTCTGACTCCTCCCCTGGAGGGATCAGGGCAAAGGAACTGCTTTATTTGTTGCTGTGGTGTGACATGAAGAGGTCGCCACATGTCTGGTCCCATCAATGGAAAATTCTTGCTACTTTCACACAGAGATCACTCATGAGGCATGAGAATGGACCTACTTAGTTTGCCTTCAATCACATTTGTTTTCCCTGGAATCTGCATTGCTATTAGAAAGTGAATGGAAAAGACTGCCCATTGCTACACTCTTGTTGCTTCTTGACAAAGCAGATAAGAACTGGTTCCTCCCTGTTTGTTGATGTACCAGACCACTGACATGTTGTCCATCTAAACAGCAATAGTCCCGGATGGAAGAATGTCTTAAAGAGCCTGGAATGCTAGGAGAACTGCTCTCATTTCCAGGACACTGATGTGCATTGTAGCCTCTTTGGGAGACCACATACCTTGGACTGTCCTTCCAAAGTACTGCCCCCCTCTCCAGTTGGGAAGGACAGTCCATGGTCACCATGGCCGTGGGCAGGGGAGGAACAAAAGGACGGCCTTCGGAAAGTTTGTCTGAATGCATCCACCAAGAGAGATGCTTTTTGCATGCGTGTGTAATCTTAACTGGAGCAGTTAAAGGATGGTGAAGAATGGACTACTGGGATGACAAGGTCCACTGAAGTATTCACATGTGAAATCTGGCCATATAAACAAAGGTGGTAGCAACTGCCATGGATCACAAGTTCTTTAAAATTAGTCATACCGGAAGAGAAGAATTTTGTATTACTTTCATAACCTAGATCTGAGTTTCTGGATTCGAGCAGGAAGCTAACTGACTGTGCTCAGACATGCATCTATGAACTCCAGACTCTAAGTTGTGACTTGTTGGAATTGAATGTGATGTCTAAATGGAAGCAAAGGTGGAGCAAGTAGTCTGTAGGAGAAGATGCCTGGTTGTGGCAGTTAGGAGCCAGTCATCTAGGTATAGAAACACTAGGAATCCCAGCAGTCTCAAGTGAGCTGCTACTACTGCCATGCATTTGGTAAACATCCTGGGGGATGTGGTGAGACCAAAGGGACTCTTATTTTGGAGCTTGGCAGACATGGACCCAGAAAAAGATTTAGATATTTCTTTGGTCACATCTCTTTGTAATCTTGTAAAATGTGCCAGGTAATTCAATGACCAGAGGACAGAGGTCGCTGAAGCAAATGCACGTTTACTAAATCTGTCCAAAGCCCTGGAATCCCTGTTAGGGGGATGGACATAAGAGATCTGTTCCGCAAGCTCTTTTTTGGTGGTTGCCACAACAACCACGGCATCAACCAGGACTCCCTTGCTCGAGGCTAATTCGGGATAGTTTCCAACCCAGTGGATCGAGTACTCCAAAAGACTCAGGGCCAGATGACTTAGGAAGTTACTGGAGTTAAAGAACAAACTGTCTTTAGATCTAGTGAGGACATTCCTATGGATCCCAGGGCTCTGAAACAGTGGGTTTGGATCCCAGGGCTCTGAAACAGTGGGTTTTGGATGGAGTAGAACAGACAAAGGGGGAAGTGGACAAAGGTTGACTCACGGATCCAGTGGGAATCGAAGTTGGGAGCATTTCCATCTGGATCCGAGCTCTGAGAAATTTTCTCATCATCCTATCCACATCAGCCCTGGATAAACTTCTGGAGGACTTAAAAAAAGATGGGGAGGATGGAGGCCTTTAATAATGTGAGAGGATCCTTCCAAGAAAGATGAAAGGAGACGAGAAGTGACTGAATGTTGTAGGAGTGGAGGTGTTCTGATCAGAGGTGATTTAGACTTAGCAACTATCAGATTCCAGGAGGTCAGATCTGAATTTTTAGACATTTTAGTCAGCGGCTCCAATGAAGGCGCCAACGTGGATGTGTGATTCAGTGACCTCTTGCAAGAGTCTTTATTCTTGGGAGCCAGTTCTGGCTTCCCCTTGTCTAATTGTTTTGAAGGGGTTTGAGCCCCAATTATCGAAGCAGAATGGAGAAAGTCCATCAACACCAAATTGCTTCTCTGATCAGTGATTAAATTGCGATTAGGCCACCCTCCTAACCCCCACCAGGGTTAGGAGGGTGGGCTAATGGTTAAGGTATTTGCCTTAAAACACAAGGTGCAGGGTTCGAGTCTCACAAGGGATAACTGGCTAGGCTTAAAATGGCTCACAAGGGCAGTTAGCCTAGTACTAATCTATGAATCTATGAGGCCTCTAGAACTGAACGCAGAACAGACAGAGCAATCGGCATCTAAATGAGTGGGTCCACAACAATATATGCCTTCCCTGTGGGCACTCAAGTTTATGTCCACAGGCTTGTCAGCCATGCTGGTGTTAGCCAAGTCCATAACGAAAAGGGAAATTAAAATAAAACTACTATATATATATATTTTTTTTTTTAAAGGAAAAAAGCAGGAGAGAGGAAAGAAAAACTACCAGCAGTGGTAGTGAAAGAAGTACTCCAATGAGTATGAAAACATTTAAAATAACAACATACCAACAATGGTACTACAGAGAAGTACCAAGAAAGATGGTAGCAGTTAAAAGGAGAAAAACAGCCACAGAAACTAGCAAGATGGTAAGGGAGGTAAGAAAAGGTGAAATTAAGGTAGAAATAAGATTTTCCTAAGGTAGACTCATGACTGTTTTGAATAATAACTCCCAAAGATAGAGAGCGACAGGATCCACATCTGAAGCGGAATGGCAGCAAGAGAGATCTGAGGTAGTTACGCTGGCGGGGCATTATGAGTAAACAGAGGAGCTCAAGAATTTTGGGATCTGAGGATCTAGCAGAACCACCAGAGTTGGGACCAAGTCTCAGATCTGAACCCATTAGTTGAGGACTGAATGAAAAGGACAACATGAGATCATTTTCTATAAGGGGGGGCTAACAAAGACAGGTCTGCGAGTGTCCACCGGAATGACTCTCCAGATAGAATTTTGTAGCTTATTATCCTTCAGGAATATCTGAAACAAGCAACACAGGCATTTGTACTTTCTTCAGATCAGAACTAAACTATTTCTATCTAAATGGGACTAGAAATTAGAAAACCAGAACACAGGTTTGTATCATATGTCAAGCATCAAATAACTATATGTTAAGAAGCTCAAACAAGTGTAATTACCTATACTGGTAAATGAAAGCATTTTTATCATATGCAAAATTCTTAAACACAGCAGTTTTATTTGTAATGATAATATTCTGTATCGAGCATTTCTGTAGCACACACATGCATACATCAAGAAAAAAAAAAATGTACCTTCATTCCTAACCACTCACGTGCAAGAGTGTTTGTGCTTGAAATGCTGAACACATCTGAAAAGCATCTTTACATATTCAAGACAGCCTGCAACAGTCTAAGGAAGGCAAGCTGACATGACTTTGCAACATGTTTCAATGAATACCAGTTGGTATAGAGGGCTAAATCTCTGACTTGTTAATGAGCTGCTTCCTGTGCAAAGGGCAATAGGGTTTTAATATATAAACCAAAAAACAGAGATTACGTAGTTCCAAACAGCTTGGAGAAATAATCCACAACAGTTTTTAGCGCTTTCAGTCACTAGTTTATTATGCGACCTTCTTCAGAAACCATTAATTTACTCTGTTGCTTCATTTTATACCTCTTAACAGGAAGTTACCTCATAATTACACATATAGAATTAAAGTGCCAAGTCTTGCCATTTCTGTCAACCTTCAATAAAAAGTTCTTTGTATAAAAAGTCCTTTGTGTAAAAAACATCTTTCAGTAAAACTTATTTTTACCTTTATAATTCTTAACTATTTGTATTGTCACATAATATATAATGTGTCACAAAATTATTTTATCTATATTTTAAAAAACATTTTAAGTTTATTGTATCGTTCAGTCCAGGGTACTTATCAGCTCCTAAAAGGAGCTGCCAATATGCTTCCTTGCATTCTAAGATGTTATTTAGGTCACCATTCAAACTAATGTTGTCCACACTATCCAAAACAAAGAATTCAAACTTTTTGAATTCTTCACAAAGGATTGAATGTCTAAACAAGGCATTAAATTTATCCTTCTTTTTTATAGCCAAGTTATGTTCGTAGACACGTCTTTTTAAACTTCTTTTAGTTTTACCTATATAGTATTGTCTACATGTCACACATCTTGCTACATAGACCAATAGTTCACTGTTGCAATTAAAATAGTTCTTAGCCCAGAAAGTTTCATTTGATAACCCTATTGTAATGAACGAAGTATTTGAAATAAATCTACACTGTTTACAGTTAGTACAACTGAATGTTCCTTTTTTGATTGTACATGCCCTAGAAGGTTTTGTCATTTCTCCGTGGAATTCCAACATACTTTTTATGTTGCAAACCTTTTTGTAAGTGAATTTTGGACCTAAACCCACTTTGTCTGCTAGGTCTTTGTTTCCCACTATGATGTTCCAATTTTGTGTAATTATGTTTTTTATCTTCCATAATTCATCTACTATGGGAACAGGGAAAGCTATTCGGAAATTGTCATTATTTCCTACTTCACCCCCATGTTCAAACAACTTTCCAGCCTGCACCACGAGTTCTGTGGAATGTAAAATGGGTCTTGCCACATTTTTCCTTAATAACTTGACTTCTTTTTCTATTTCCTTAATCCATTTGTTGTTGTAACCTCTTTTTTCAAATAACCTATTCAAAATTCTTCCCTCTTTTGAAAAAATCTCACCATCTGATGTTAACCTACTCAGTCTTATGTACTGTCCTTTGATGACCCCCTTCTTCATATGAACAGGGTGCAAGCTGTCATTGTGCAAATATTGATTTGCAAAGTATGGTTTTCTATAAATTTGGCTTAGGAATTTTTTATTATCCTCATCAATCTTCATATTTATGTCTAAAAAGTTGATGGACTTTCCAAATTCACCAAATTTAAACTTCAAAAAAGAAGTAGTGTTGTTTAAGTCTTCAACTAGTTCCACGAATTCTAGGTAATCTCCTGACCACAAAAAAATCAAGTCATCTATAAATCTATAATATAATCTGACTTTTGAATAGTTTGGATGCGTTTCTAAATATTTTTGCTCCCAGTTTGCCATTACCATATTCGCAAACGCGGGAGCTACTCTAGCACCCATTGCTACTCCTGATGTTTGCTGATACATTTTTTTGTTAAATACAAAGAAATTGTTTTCTAGTACAATTTCCATCAGTGCACAACACGTGTTTATTTTTGTGTTTGCCAGTGTAGAATTTTTACTCAAATACTCTCTCATGTATTCAATCCCTACCTGCTGGTCTATAGAAGTATAAAGGCTCCTCACATCTAATGTACCGAAATTCAAGTTGTTACTTTCAATCCGAAAATCCCTTAAAATTTCCAATAGATGCCAGGAATCCCTTAAATAATGTTTGGACTTCTGAACTATTGGATTTAATGTTTTGTCTAACCAAATGGATATGTTTTCTGTTTTTGACATCTTAGCTGATATAATAGGTCTAAATGGAATCTTTTCTGTATTCTCCTGAATTTTTGGAATTCCAAATAGGTTAGGCAATTTAGGTTCTTCAACCAACATGTATTCGTAAGTTTTGAAATCTATTTCTCCTTGACTTAACATATCAAACAGAAAACTATTTATTGTGTTGTACTTTGTCTTTATTGTTTCCTTGCCTATATTCCTATATGTGTTTTCGTCTGTCAAAGACTCTTCCATATTTTGTGTATATTCATCACTATTCATAATCACTATTTTGCCACCTTTGTCGGCTTTCATTACTCTGATACTTCTGTCATTACTCAGAGAACGTAACGCCTTTATTTCCAAGTCTGACAAGTTGTTGTCACAAATGTTGTGTTTTATTTTTCTAAATTCTTTCTCACAACAATTTTGAAAAACCTGTAAGGTATTAAGCAAAGGTGGATTATAAGTGCTTGGCCTTGTTACATTTGATGTTCCCCCACTATTGATACTGACTATATCGTGCATGATGTAATTTAAATTTAGTTTTCTTAAATATAGTCTGAAATCTATTAACAATTTCCCCATGTTGAATTTGTTCGAGGGAATAAATGAGAAGCCTTTTTTGAGAACACTTCTTGCTTCATCAGACAAAGATATTCTTGACACATTTAAAATGTCCACTTCATAGTTGTCTGTTTCAAATAATTCTACCACCTTTTCTTGTTCTTTCCCTTCATCTTGTGCTTTTTCTGTGTGGCATTGTACCACCTTGTAGTTCTTTTGTGTGAATTGTTGTTTACTTGAAAAGGGGCCCCTGAAATATTACTTGATGTACTTGCTACCACGGCATAAGTAATATTGTCATTATTATCGTTGTTCACTTTGTTAGAAATCATCACTTGTTCAACATTTTCATTTGCCTCCAAAGTCTGAATGTTAGCATTGTCGTCCTTAGATGTAGATTTAGGCATTTCTAATGGTGAAACTCGTTCAACCCTTGTTGTAGTTCTTTTGTCATTTAATTCAGTATTACTCTGAATTATAGTGTTGGGGTTTTCATCATTCCCCTCTTCATTAATGATGTATGCTCTGTTTGAATTGTAAGCCAAAAGATCTCTTTTCAATTTAACAAACAATTTGTCTAAACAAGGCATCCAACGCATCCAAACTATTCAAAAGTCAGATTATATTATAGATTTATAGATGACTTGATTTTTTTGTGGTCAGGAGATTACCTAGAATTCGTGGAACTAGTTGAAGACTTAAACAACACTACTTCTTTTTTGAAGTTTAAATTTGGTGAATTTGGAAAGTCCATCAACTTTTTAGACATAAATATGAAGATTGATGAGGAGAATAAAAAATTCCTAAGCCAAATTTATAGAAAACCGTACTTCGCAAATCAATATTTGCACAATGACAGCTTGCACCCTGTTCATATGAAGAAGGGGGTCATCAAAGGACAGTACATAAGACTGAGTAGGTTAACATCAGATGATGAGATTTTTTCAAAAGAGGGAAGAATTTTGAATAGGTTATTTGAAAAAAGAGGTTACAACAACAAATGGATTAAGGAAATAGAAGAAGAAGTCAAGTTATTAAGGAAAAATGTGGCATGACCCATTTTACATTCCACAGAACTCGTGGTGCAGGCTGGAAAGTTGTTTGAACATGGGGGTGAAGTAGGAAATAATGACAATTTCCGAATAGCTTTCCCTGTTCCCATAGTAGATGAATTATGGAAGATAAAAAACATAATTACACAAAATTGGAACATCATAGTGGGAAACAAAGACCTAGCAGACAAAGTGGGTTTAGGTCCAAAATTCACTTACAAAAAGGTTTGCAACATAAAAAGTATGTTGGAATTCCACGGAGAAATGACAAAACCTTCTAGGGCATGTACAATCAAAAAAGGAACATTCAGTTGTACTAACTGTAAACAGTGTAGATTTATTTCAAATACTTCGTTCATTACAATAGGGTTATCAAATGAAACTTTCTGGGCTAAGAACTATTTTAATTGCAACAGTGAACTATTGGTCTATGTAGCAAGATGTGTGACATGTAGACAATACTATATAGGTAAAACTAAAAGAAGTTTAAAAGACGTGTCTACGAACATAACTTGGCTATAAAAAAGAAGGATAAATTTAATGCCTTGTTTAGACATTCAATCCTTTGTGAAGAATTCAAAAAGTTTGAATTCTTTGTTTTGGATAGTGTGGACAACATTAGTTTGAATGGCGACCTAAATAACATCTTAGAATGCAAGGAAGATATTGGCAGCTCCTTTTAGGAGCTGATAAGTACCCTGGACTGAACGATACAATAAACTTAAAATGTTTTTTAAAATATAGATAAAATAATTTTGTGACACATTATATATTATGTGACAATACAAATAGTTAAGAATTATAAAGGTAAAAATAAGTTTTACTGAAAGATGTTTTTTACACAAAGGACTTTTTATACAAAGAACTTTTTATTGAAGGTTGACAGAAATGGCAAGACTTGGCACTTTAATTCTATATGTGTAATTATGAGGTAACTTCCTGTTAAGAGGTATAAAATGAAGCAACAGAGTAAATTAATGGTTTCTGAAGAAGGTCGCATAATAAACTAGTGACTGAAAGCACTAAAAACTGTTGTGGATTATTTCTCCAAGCTGTTTGGAACTACGTAATCTCTGTTTTTTGGTTTATCTGTTTTCACAAGTGTTCGTGGTATAGGGTTTTAATATACTTACCTTCATTCGCCTACCAGTCTCTTGACCAAACATTGCTCTGGGGCAAAGGTTCTAAATGATCTCCTGGACTGCATACCTGGTAACTATCAATGAAGTAAACCAAGCCTCGAGACAAAGTGTGGGAAAGGTAGCTTAAAAACTCTGGAAGCTTTTTATTTATTTTTACTTATTTTTATTTTACATTTGTTAACCGGGAAAGTCTGACTGGCCACACACATCCATTTTCAGCGGAGGCCAGGGGAGAAACGCTCCAATAGCATGTCATAAAGAAATTACACAAGAATATCATACAGAGATATAGGTTCCACAGAAAAATAAATTATGTATAGATTAACAATTCCTTTAGTAAAAAGTCAGCATACAGCATTCTAGTAGTAGGGTTTATATTGAGTATAAAATATAAACAAAAGAAAAAACATTTTTTTTTTTTTGTCTTTCTAAATTATGAGTACTCTCAATATTTTGTTACAGAAATAACCAGCGATTATTAAGCTTCAAAGAAGACCTTTACATGCCATTTACAGAGATGAGCTATCACTGCAGAAGGGTTCTCAGCCTCCTAAAATTCAACTCCCAAGAAGTGAAATGTAGCAACCCAAAAGCAGATGTTACTTTGCCATTATGCTGAATAAAGAGATGTTTCCTGACACAAAGAAGATGAGGTTTCACTGCTGACTTAGAGAATATTTGAAAGAGCCATTGGGGATCTATAAGCTTTGCACAGGCCATTCTCTCGCTTTTAAACTACACTTTGGAGTGAGATGAAGTGGAGAAAAGTATACAGCAGATTAAATCTTTGCTTCTTCGGCAGGATGTTCTGAATTTTGGGAAGCTGGGCTCTATCCACATACTAAAATTATCTAAATAGGGAAGCTGCCTCCCGAGTTTGAATATGATCCTGAAACACCTGTGAGTGGCACCACTCTTGATGTAGCTAAACTGTGTAGGCAAACTTGTTTCTGTTCGTGTAAAGAAAGGTTCATGACTAGGACCACCTCCAATAGCTGCTTCTTTACATATATTGTTAAATGTAAGCATCCACTGAAGGTCTCAAAGGTTGGTTAGAAGAACGGTCAAGCTTTCCACCTAACTAATGCTTTTGCTGTCCTGATGTTGAGAAGAAACTTTTACGAAGGTGGGGAAACTAAATGAACGTTCAAATGTCTACTAACCTCAGGGATTCCACTGGTAATGTTAAGAATTCATTATCTGTTTCCTGGCATACTCACCCCTCACAATGCTGGTTGTGGTGTTGCAGTACTTTCAGAAAATCCCTTGTGGATATGGAATTCTGTGAGAATGCTTAACAGAAAGGGATGATAATACAGTCCAGACTTTTCTCAGCTAAAAATGGTCTCTGCCCAGAACTGTAGCAAGAACAATCCTGGTTTGCTCTCCAAGCAAGCAAGATTTTAGAGTCAATACCAGAAAGTCCAAAAGCGGGATCGCTAGTTGCATGCAGACAAATATACACTGCCTGGACTAAGCTTCAGTAAAGCAATTACACAAGTATGGAAACAGCATGAATATCCTTCATTCTGTCAGAGCAACTGTTGCTGGTCACCTGTTGATTATCTTGGAAGTATATGTAAATGTAAAACGTACACATTTTAACTGAAATGTTGATTTCCTGAAATATTTCTAAAGAGATGGAAAATGGGCCTGTGACCAAAAACTATCTACCTTTCTGATACAGAGCCAATAATCATACTTTTTTTTAATAAAAAAAAAACTGACCGTTTAATAATTGATTGGAATTTCCATAACTTGAGATGGATGCTACGAAAGAAGAGACCCAGAATGCATCTCCAAGTTACTTACTTACATACTCTTAACAAGGAAAAACCTTCAGTGAGATACTCTGAAACAATAGGGCCCTTCCTCTAGCACCTCAGTTTTATTATCTTAAATAGAATAGGGTTTAAATTGATTACATCTGTTCTCTATACTTTTGGAATCAGATATGGAAAAGGTTTTGGCATGAACAGTTTTTTTTTTTTAATTAGCTGCAAAATTTTCTTTAGCCAGGTCTGAAGAAATGTCTTACTAACCTTGTTGACAATGAACAATGAAACATCTTGTCAAAAAAGAGTTTTCTAGGGCCCAGAAATGAAAAAGGGAGGAGCAATGAGGAGAAAAGAAGGATGTACATCAGAGACACAGGAGCACCCTTGAAATAGTACAGCAAAAAATGTAAATTGTGTACTTACCAGAATGACAGACAGTTGGCATTACTCTGGTAAACCTTTGGACTACTTGTTAGAAAAGCCTATCACTCTGGGAAAAAACAATCTGTTGCCAGCTCAAGCTCTTTCCACTTCTTCTGATGTGGTGCTCTTCAATGGCTCTCCAGATTGAGTGACATAAGGGATTTATAAGCAGGTATATAAGATAATACTGCGACAAGGATATTATAGACAGTTTCCATGACAAAAGCCAATTTAAGGCCTCTGATGTTCCACAGGGTCCTTTTGGAAGGGCTAATCAGGAGGAAAGATGAGTGTCCAGAGAAATACTAAAGTACAGTTGCGTACCTACCATAAATGTAGATGTTCGAGTGTATTCACTGATGCAGTCATTACACTTGGGTTATCCTGCTGGCAGGCTACCCGCAGTCGGCCAGAGTTCCAAAGTCTAGGTCCGGCATCGGTTGCTGTCGCCTCTTCCCTGACGTCAGTGCGCCAGGGGTATAAAAGATGCAACCTACGCCATTTTCTTCAGTTTTTCTTGCCTCAGATGTCAGGTGCCCCCAAATAGGAAGGCTGTAAAAAAGTATGCCAAAAAGCATGCATGTAGTAAAATAAACATTTCCTTCATCTACAAGCAAATACACCACATAGGTTGTATAGAATTGAGAAGTACAGAAAAGTCCCAGCAAAGAAAAGGGGGATGGTGGGTGGGTAACCTGGGCTGCAACAGTGAATACACTCGAACATCTACATTTATGGTAGGTACACAACTCTACTATGTTCATCGTGTTTCACTGTTGCAGTCATTACACTTGGGTAGAATCCCAAAGCTGAGGTTGAGTGTCTGGTCCTAAATAGGATTAGGAGAGGTTACCAGGCCCTGCAGAACTGCAGTGGCAAAGCCTGCTCTGGATTTAGAGTAAAGAGGTAAGTGGTAGTGCTTGGTGAAAGTGTGCACTGAACTCCAGGTTGCAGCTTCTAAGATGTCTTTGGTTGGTACTCCTCTGAGAAAGGCTGTTGAAGTGGCTGCTGCTCTGGCAGAATGTGGCCTAATGCACTTAGGCACTGATTTGCCATGTTGTGCATAGCAGAAGCGAATGCAGTGTCCTATCCATTTTGAAATTGTCTGCTTTGAGATAGGCTTTCCTTGTGATCCTGCAGCATAAGCTACAAACAGTTGCTCAGTTTTTCTGAAAGCTTTTGTTTTGTCCAAGTAGAATCGTAGCTGTCTGTGTATGTCCAAAGCGTGCAGAAGCCTCTCCCCCTTATTCTGGGGATTTGGATAGAAAGTTGGCAAATGAATGGTTTGGTTAAGAGCCACAACGGAAATCACCTTTGGCATAAATGCTGGGTTTGTCCTTAGTGAGACCCTGTCCTGATGAAAAATGATGAAAGGTTCCGCTGCCATTAATGCCTGTAACTCTGAGACTCTTCTTGCTGAAGTTATTGCTAGGAGCAGAGCAGTTTTCCATGATAAGAATTTTATATCAGCAGTGCTGGCTGGCTCAAAAGGAGGCAGTGTGAGCTTTTCTAAAACAAAATTGAGGTCCCAAGTAGGTATTGGTGCTCTCCTTGGTGGTCTTATGTTTTTTGCCCCTCTGAGGTACTGTTTTAGTAGTGGATGTGAAAAAATAGGCGGTTCCGTATTGTAATGAGCTGGAATGGCAGAGGCATGGATCTTAATAGATGAGAAGGATAGGCCTTTGTTCAGCATCTCAGTTAGGTATTGTAAAATCTGAGGTATATTTGGAACAAGTGGTTCGAGTCCTTGTGCCTGGTTCCAAGCACAGAATCTCTTCCATTTTTCTGCATAGGATTTCCTAGTGCTGGGCCTCCTGGCTTCTAAAATGACATCCATAACAGCTTTAGAGAGAGGTGTGGTCTGAGTGACTATATTACCTGCCATGCAGCCAGATTTAAGGTTCTGAGTTGACTGTGCAGAATCTGATTGTTTTGTTGAGTCAGAAGATGAGGAATTTGAGGTCAAGGCCAGGCTGGGCCTTGAGACAAGGTCTTTAGGATTGGGTACCAGTGCTTTGCTTGGCCAGTCTGGGGCAATCAGGATCATTTTTGGCTTTTCTTGTCTGACTTTTAGGAGCACTTTGGGAAGAGGAGGCAGTGGAGGAAAGGCATAAACTGTCAGGGTTTTCCAGCTGAATGATAGAGCATCCACTTTCCATGCTTGTGAGTGATAAGTTCTTGTGCAGAATTTCTGTAGTTGGCAGTTGTGAGGGAAGGCAAAAAGATCTATGTCTGGGCGTCCCCATTTCCTCGTTATCATGCTGACGACCTGTGGATTTAGTTTCCATTCATGAGGATCCATGAGATTTCTGCTTAGTTCATCTGCCAGTGTGTTTTTTGTTCCTGGCAGGAATTGTGCCTGCAGATGTACCTGATAGGTCAGTGCTGTGTTCCACAAAGTCATGGCTTGCCTGCAGAGGGGGTAGGAATGTGTGCCCCCTTGCTTATGTACCACATAACTGTGGTATTGTCCGTCTTTAGTAGTAGTTGTCCTGGATGTAGTAGATCCTTGAAAGCTGTCAGAGCATTCTGTACAGCTAGCATCTCTTTTTGATTGATGTGGAGATGCATTTGTTCCTTGGGCCACGTGCCCTGAATACATTTTCCTGCCATGTGTGCCCCCTCAGGCATAATCCGATGCATCCGTTGTTATTGTTTGCCTGGCTGTGGGCAAGGTGAAAGGCTGTCCCTTGTTGAGGTGACAGGCCTGGGACCACCATCGAAACTCCTGTTGTAGACAGGGAATTAGAGTTATTATTGTTTCCAGGCTGTGGCAATGTCGAGTCCAAACACTTTTTAGATACCACTGCAACTTCCTCATATGCAGTCTTGCATATGGAATTAGTAGAATGCAGGATGCCAGGAAGCCCACGGCCTGCAGAATTTTTCTTGCAGGGAGCTGGGTCTTTGTTGCCATCATTTGAAAGTAATGAGTCAGTTGCCTTTGCTTGTCTGGCATGAGATAAGCCATCTTAAGCTTGCACCCAGGAATATTATCTCTTGAGAGGGTACTAGTTTTGATTTCTTTTCGTTTACTGTGTACCCTAGGCAAATTAGTAATCTTTTTACAAACGCCAGATGTTTTAGAAGAGCATCCTTGCTCTCTACTTGAATAAGGCAGTCGCCCAAGTAGGGATATATTTGAATTCCTTTTTGTCTGCAAAATGCAATTACTGGTGCCAGGCATTTCGTGAAGATCCTGGGCGCAGTAGATAAGCCAAAGGGCAGTGAAGAGAATTGGTAATGCATTCAGCCAGCTATGAATCTGAGGTATCTTCTACAAGATTGTCTGATTGGTACATGCAGGTATGCCTCCCTGAGGTCCAAAGTAACTATCCAAGCCTTCTTGGCCAGCATAGGTAGAAGTTGCTGTAGTGATAACATTTTGAATTTTGGAACATCCAGAAAAGTATTTAGGATTGACAAGTCCAGTATTGGTCTTCAGGCTTTGCCCTTTCTGGGTACCAGGAAAAGTCGAGTAAAATCCTTGTCCCTGTTCTTGATGTGGCACTCTGAATAGCTCCCATATCCATGAGAGCAGCAATTTGTTTTTGTGCCTCTGCCCACTGGTTTTGTGGCAGGTCCGGCATACCTTTTGCTTTTGGAAGGGTGTGAAAGTGGAACCTGTAACCCTGAGAAACAATATTCAGTACCCATTTGTCCTGGGTGATTATGTGCCAATTTTGTGAGAAAAGTGTTAGCTTTCCCCCTAAGGGTGCTTTCAAAAGGTAAGTGCTTGGCATCTGTAGAGGGAAGTCATTGGGTCCGTTTCCTATAAGGTTGTGATTTGTCTTCTCCTCCTTTGGGGGCTGAAGCACCCCATTGTTTAGGTCTGTAGGAGCCTTGGGGCTGAGATCTGTCTCTTGGACGTCTGTATCTGCCTCTTTGTGGCCTGTCTGACACCGGAAAGACCAATTTTTTGAAGGCCAGTTTCTGCTAAACCTAGGTGGTTGAACCTGTAAGAAATCCTTCACTGTCTGCATTGATTTTGCTTTATCCTCCATTTTCTTTAACATTTCTTCTGCCTTAACACCAAACAAAGTATCATGCTGTAATGGAGCATCCAATAATTTTACTTTAACATGTTCAGGTAAACTTTGTTCTTTTAACCAAGCATGCCTTCGAATGACAGAGCTTGTAACTGCGGCTTTACAAGAAGCCTCTAATGAATCAAATTCACATTGCAGAGTACACTTTCCCATTTGTTCAGCTGCATGCAATAAATCCTGCATTTCCTTATTGTCAGGACTTTCCGAGTTTGTAAGTATTTTCTGTTTTAATAAAGACATGAGGTACTGCTGACATTTAAGCATGTGAAACTGGCAGTTTAAAGCCCTTAAAGCCAAAGTAGCAGAAGTGTAAACTTTTTTTCCCATCTATCCAGAGCTCTAGAATCTCTATCAGAGGGAACAGGGTTTTTTGCAGTTGAAGCCTTAACCCCTTTGGGACCCTGACAAATTGCCTCTGGGTCAGCAGTAGGGTTTTTATAAAGAAATTTATGAGAGTCAGGGACCCTGTAGTACCTGTCTGGCTTGACTGGTGCAGGGGGTAAAGAATCAGGAGACAGACTGGATTCAGAGAAAACATCATCAAAAATATCAAGCACAGGGGGATAGCCAGGGGCCTGTGCTAAGGCAATAAAATAAAGTCTCTGAGCCTTTTCTTGGATTCTGAATAATCCTGGCTCTCCCAATGGAAATGCTCCCTCATGGTGTGCAGGGTTTCCCCAAAAGAATAATCCTCAGGTGGAGAGGCTGAAGGTATAGATTCTTCTGCATCAGAATCCTCATAGGGAGGGAGAGAATATCCCTGATCTGAAGAGGAATCAGAGGAAATAGAAACCTGGTCAGAGGAATCATAGTCAGTGTCTTGCCCAGGCCTTTTATCAGGAGGGGGATAGGTACCCCTGATCAAAGTAATTAAGTCTTCGGCCATTTTAAAGCATCTGTTTCTTTGGCATGGATGACTGTCCTGGAGAATGCTGTACTTGTTTTCTTGTCTTTAATGGTAATTTTGACTTTGCCTTGACTACTGCAGAGGACTTAATAGTAAACTGTGAAGGTCTGAAAACACTCTCAGAAGCAGATGCCTGCACAGCGGCTCCGGACCCATCTGAGGGAATCGTTTCCGCAGGCCCAATACCTTGAGTTTCCAGAGGCCTAGGTTTCTCCACGTGGAAGTCTGATACTGCCTGTGGCTCTGAGGTAGCGGGCGTCAGGGGCTGCGAACGCGCCTCACTGAGAACTGGCGACTGGCCTAGAAGAGGCTTCGTCAGTTTTGGACCTCGGATGCCTGTCCTTTTCCTTGTCTTTGCATTTTTTTATGAATTCCGGTCATCGGTTGTTCCAATGGCATTATATATAGTTAAACCTCAGGCCAAAGTAATGTAAAGCAAAATCAAACAGACGCTTAATTGTGCGTTCGTTGAATCTAGCACAAAACCGACAACTAGTAACGTCGTGGTCAGGGCCTAGGCAAGGAATACAGTAAGAGTGAAAATCCTTATGAGGTATTTGCTTCCCACAAGAAATACAATTGTTAACTTTTACTGACATCGGTCTGAAGCAAGAAAAAGTTTCTCCAACGGGGTACTTAGCTTTATTGAAGACTTCGGTTCTGAAACTCGATTTCGAAAATCTCAGGAGTCGGCCGACCGGCACATGCGGACTGCTTTTGCTTTCGGGCACCGCACGGCAAGAAAGACTGAAGAAAATGGCGTCGGTTGCATCTTTTATACCCCTGGCGCACTGACATCAGGGAAGAGGAGACAGCAACCGACGCCGGACCTAGACTTTGGAACTCTGGCCGACTGTGGGTAGCCTGCCAGCAAGATAACCCAAGTGTAATGAGTGCAACAGTGAAACACGATGAACATCAATCTATTATTCTTACAAGTACATGACTTTGGTATCAGCACTGTCAGTGGCACAACAGGTAGTACTCTTTGCCTTTGGTGCTGGAAGACCAGAAGCCGGTGGATTCTACTCTCACTCCATGTAACTAGATTCCTGATACTGCAGTGCAGCATTAGGGGGTGCTGCATTCCTCAGTGACTTAAGTGATGCTCCATTTGCTTGAATTGGTGGTAGCTCAGGTGGACGTAAAAGATCCCATTGCACTTATCTAAAAATGTAGGGGTGCTTTATTTATATACAAAAATAACTCTTATTTACAAAATATTTACAAATATTTACATATGTACAAATATATAAACATACAAATCTTTATACATACTCAATTTCATATACAATCATGCTAAATGTTCATCCTTATTAGATTCCCCACTCCTTTTTCCATAACCACCATCTGATTTTAATATTCTTGCTAACATCCCTTTACCATTAAACAATTTCATTTATGTTTCATTTCATATAACCACTATAACATAACACACCTTTTTATCTATTCCTTTAAAATGCTCTTTACTTCTATTCTTATATCCATATTTAATCACATCCATGTTTATTTTATCAACTTCTTTTCTAATCTTCAAAAACACTTCTTTACATAGTTTTCCCCATAACTTTATTACTCCTTTACATCTCAAAAACACGTGTTCCACAGTTTCACTTTTCTGTTTATATGGCATATTTCCTTTTACTGGCAATTTATCTATTATCAGTCTCCACAAAAAATCTTGACATTCCACTTTCTGATTACACCATTTACTTATTTTTATAGCTTTAAATTTTTAGATTTTCCCATGGTTTTACATAGTAATGTTTTATCACTACAGTCTTGTATGTTTTTAGCTTTTTCAAAATCCTCAATTTTTTTTCCACAAAAATATTTTTTTCTTGGTAACATTTTATTTTTTCATTTATACAATCTTTTTCTGCTTTACTCTTTACCATACCCCCAAATTTATCATACTTAAATATTTATACAGTTTTACTACTAATCTCTCATCTTTTTCATTTGTCTATTTTAACACTTTGTACAGATTTAATGAAGAACCCTATACCACTGGGTTAATTAACCCTAAATCTCCTTTATTTACATACAAAACTCCTCTTTTTACTGGGTTTAATCTAGAACCCCATATAAATGAAATAAATATCTGCAATAATTCCTTTTCAAAACCTGCTGGCAACATAAATACACTTGCTAAGTATGCTATTTTCGCCATCAGTGCTGAATTTATCAAATACGCCTTTTTCTGAATGATAATTTATATGTTCTTCAGAAAAGACGTTTGTTTCATTTCTTCTATTGTTTTCCCCAATTAATTCTACTTACATCTTTATTCCCAAATGTTTATACCAAACACAAAAATTTCATTCATTAGAAAATATATACCCCTGATCTTTACTACATTACCTAAACTTTTACTTCTCTTTATTTAAAGTAATAACTATCACATCTAAATACTCATTTGCGCAAAATATTACTTCTTTTATCCAAGTTTTGTTTTTTGCAATTATGATAATGTCATCTTCAAATGTTAAGAGAACTAGAATTTTTAACCCTCCAGGTGTTATATGCCCCACCTCCTTCATTTTGTAATGTATTTCACATAGTATCTCATTCATAACTAATGCAAAGAGTATACAACTAGCTGGATATCCCTGTCTTACACCTCTCTTCATATGTACAGCAGATATAAAAAGTGTACACACCTCTGTTAAAATGCCAGGTTTTTGTGATACCAAAAATGAGACCACAATAAATCATTTCAAAACTTTTCCCACCTTTAATGTGACCTATAACCTGTACAACTCAATTGAAAAATAAATCTGTTGGGGGGAAAAATATAAAAATAAAAAATGTACAATAAGCTGGTTGCATAAGTGCGCACACCCTTAAACTAACACTTTGTTGAAGCACCTTTTGATTTAATTACAATATTCAGTCTTCTTGGGTAGGAGTCTATCAGCAAGGCACATCTTAACTTGGCAATATTTGTCCACTCTTTCTTGCAAAAGCACTCCAAATCTGTCAGATTGCGAGGGCATCTCTTGTGCACAGCCCTCTTCAGGTCACCTCACAGATTTTATATTGGATTTAGGCTTGGGCTCTGGCTGGGCCATTCCAATACTTTAATTTTCTTCTGGTGAAGCCATTCTTTTGTTGATTTGGATGTATGCTTGGGGTCATTGTCATGTTGAAAGGTGAAATTCCTCTTCATCTTCAGCTTGCTAGCAGATGCCTGAAGGTTTTGGGACAAAAGTGACTGGTATTTGGAACTGTTCATAATTCCCTCCACCTTGACTAAAGTCCCAGTTCCAGCTGAAGAAAAGCAACCACAAAGCAAGATACTGCCACCACAATGCTTCACCATGGAGATGGTGTTCTTTTGGTGATGCAAAGTGTTGTTTTTGCGCCAAATGTATCTTTTGGAATTTTGGCCAAAACGTTCAACCTTGGTCTCATCAGAGCAGAACACATTTTCCCACATGATTTTGGAAGTCTTGATGTATTGTTTTGCAAATTTTAGCCGGGACTGGATGTTTTACTGTGTAAGAAAAGGCTTTCACCTTGCAACCCCTACCCCATAGTCCAGACATACGGAGAATACAAGAGATTGTTGTCACATGTAGTACACAACCAGTACTTGCCAGAAATTCCTGCAGCTCCTTCAGTGTTGCTGTGGGTCAGCCTCCCTGTCCACTTTTCGGCTTGTCTTTTCATCAATGTTGCAGGGACGTTCAGTTCTTTGCAACATCACTGCTGTCCCATATTTTCTCCACATTTTGATGACTGTCTTCACTGCGTTCTATGGTATATCCAATGCTATGGAAATGTTTTTATACCCTTCTCCTGATTGATACCTTTCAACAATGATATCCATTTGATGCTTTGTAAGCTCTCGGCGAACCATGGCTTTTGCTGCAGCAGGCAACTGAGTAAATGTCAGGAAAATCCTAATACGGCAGCTGAACTTTATTTGGGGTTAATCAGAGTCTCTTTACTTGATGGCAGGTGTGTACCCAAGAAGACTGAATCCTGTAATTAAAATCAAAAGGTGCTTCAAAGTATTTGCTTGTTTTTCAATTGAATTGTACAGGTTATAGGTCACATTAAAGGTGAGAAAAGTTTTGAAATTATTTATTGTGATCTCTTTTTTATATCACAAAACCCTGGCATTTTAACAGGGGTGTGTATACTTTTTATATCCACTGTACATCTTGGCTTAACCAGATTTACGAGCATTTTTACTTTATTATTACTATATGCTGCCATACATAATTTCCTTCCTCACTTGTATTACATTCTTTCATTTTTACCCATAAGATTTCATGTCTAATTGTGTCAAATGCCTTATTAACATCTCCTATCATTATTTTTCTTCTTTTCCGCACATATCATCCACAATTTATCTAATAATGTTTGACAACCCTTCCCCCATATATTATATATGCTATGTTTCATAAAATCTCTATTTTAGTTACAAATCTCTTTTGTACTATTTTCATAAAGATCTTACAATCATTATTATTGGTCGAGTTTTTTTAATCCTCGTCTATCTTTCTTCTTCAATATGAATTTAAGTAATCCACTAGATAATTCTTTATACACAAAAAAAGAAGTTATGTACTTACCATAACATTCTGTGTTGTCAATGTTCATTTATCCTTGACCTATGGGACTCTGTTCCCAGTCTCGGAACCAGATTGGCTGTGACAATAGCTTGCGCGAACCAAAAACTCTGAGCCAAGTACCTACCCAGAATGCCTCTCTCTAAATTACCTCAGATCGAGTTTGCAGCTATAATACAAGACTAGGGAAAGGAAGTACTATAACCATTGAAGAGACAAAGGTCATACATGAGGAGACAGAATGCCAAGGAAAAATAAAGTTCGACAACACAGATGGAACATTACGGTGAGTACATAACTTCTTCATCTGATATTGTCAATCTTCATTTATCCTTAACCTATGGGACACAGTCCCCAGCTACCTTGGATCTTGGAAGCCCTTAAGGAAGGATATCCTGAGCATCATAGAACAGAATGAAGCGCTTCCCCTGGAGACCAGATCCACTTTGTAATGAGTAATAAAGGTATGTGGAGAGGCCCATGTCACGGCTGCACAAATCACCCATGGAAGCCTTGGAATGAAAAACAGCCAATGTGGCTATAGCTCTTGTTGAATGTGTCTAACTGGGGCTGCCAATTTGAGATATTTACTGTTGTACACAAAGGTAATGCATTCACTTAACCATCTAGACAACTGACCTTTGAAACTGATTTACCCATGGAGAGACCTGAAAAGGAAACAAATGGTCGGACTCCTTCATTCTGTCAAGATAAAAATGTAATAGTCTGTGAAATCCAATAAATGTAAGCAGTATTCTCCCTTATTGGAAAAATTAGGGAAGAATACAGGCAATTTGATGGATTGATTAATGTTATTTTCAGATACAACCTTTGGAAGAAAGTATGGATTAGTACTTAGAGATACCCTGTCTTTATGAAAAAATAAAATATGGAGGTTATGAGGATAACACCTGACTCTGTGAAATCCTCCTAGCGAATGTAATGGCTATTACGAAAATGGTCTTCCATGAAAGAAATTTCAAATCACAGGTAGCCACCGGCTCAAAGGGGAACTGGACCAGGGATTGCAGAACCATAGTAATATCCCAGAGAAAGAGGGATTCCCTATAAGGAGGCTTTAACCTTAAAGTTCCCTTTAGAAAAGCCTTGCACAATCTGTGAAATTAAAAAAGTTATAAACTCCAAATACCAAAATAAAGTGACAGGAGAAATAAAATATGAGTAAAGTTGCAAGCAAAAACCCCAGTCACTCACAGCTGCAGGCAATAAAAGTCTCCTGCTTGTAAACACAAATCCAGTGTAGAGTCAAATCCAGTAAAAACTCACAGCTGCAGGCAATAATAGTCTCCAGATTTTAGAGTCAAATCCAGTAAAAACTCACAGCTGCAGGCAATAAAAGTCTCCAGATTTTAAACACAAATCCAGTGTAGAGTCAAATTCAGTAGAAAATAATGATCCAAAGGCGAAGTAATATCAAAGATTTAATAAAAAGTGAGCGCTTCCGCGGTACACCTGACCGCTTCATCAGACTTTAAAAGTGCATACAATACAGCAAGCTGTTTAAATACTATGGTTAACCAATCACAACTTTAAGCAGCATATTCATTAAGAATTAAAAGTGTATACACACAAACAACACAATAATAAAAACATTCTAAAACACAGGGTTAAATTCAAATTCTTTTCAGTGTTTAAGTGCACATGCTTTTAAGAAAGGTTTAAGGGAAACTGCTATTTAAACCAGGTAGTTTGTCTGCTTTAAAGAACATTATCCCTCTTTGTTCATTTGCTTCTGTAATGTTCTTTATGTCCCCTCCTCGCATGTTCTCATGTATAACTTCCAGAACAAAGAATTTAAAGACATGTTCATTACCCTTTTCCATGACATGTTGTGCTAAAGCATTTTCTGACTTCTTGTTTTTAATATCCTTTAAGTGTTCCAATATTCTTACTTTAAGGCTACAGTTTTGTCTTACCTATATAAAACACATAGCATACAGTACAGAAACTAAAATAATGTTTCTCGTTGTGCAGTCTGCATAAAAATTTTATTCTATCCTTACATCTAGTTGGTGGTGTGTAAAGTGACTGCCACTAAAAATGTGTTTACATGCTAGGCAATTTCTACAGGAATATGTGCCTACACTGTCAGAATATATAAACATCTTATCACTGTTGGCCTTATAACACAAATGTCTATTCAGTGAATTGTTATTAATAAAAGAAAAACTTGGTTGGGTTGTTAATTCATTCTTCAATTCATCTAAAGTACTCAAAATATTCCAATTTCTTTTTATTATAGTGCAGAAAGTGATTATGTCATTGGAATATGGTAATGTTACTCTGAGAGAGTTGTTAATAGTACAATTATCTGTTTCTAACCTCTTATTTTCTTTCGTTTCTTCATGTTCACCATAATATGATTTACATCTAGTAGCCCTGTGATCCCATGCATTACTTATGCAATTATCTGTGTTCATAGGTTCACAGGTTCATACTAGGCTATCTGCCCTAGGGCATTTATAAGCCTAGCCAGAATGTGTTTGGCTTTCGCCACCCATTTTAAATTTATTTTGCTATGCCCTTTTTTGAGGTTAGTATACTGTGCCTCTGTCTAACAGTGACACAGAAGTGATACCCGGGGTAAACCTACGATCTCCCATCCACTCATCAAGATTCCTCTTGAAGAGAGTCAATGAGGGACTCTGCCTAACCTGGACTGGGATTTTATTCCAGAGTGAAGGGAGCCTCTGGGTTATGAATCTGTCCCTCCAGCATGTCCTATTTATTTCAGTGCTGAGGTTCAAGTCTCGAGCGTGGCTCGATGGGATTTGGATTTTCTGAGGTGCAGCATGTCCATTAATTCCGGGTTGGACATGGCTTTATACATCAGGCACAGATCGCCTCTGAACAGGCGGTATGCCACTGAGTAGAGCTGGAGTTTCTTTAACCGGGCAGCATATGGCATCTGTTTGAGCCCTTTGATCCTCTTGGTGAGGTACTTTTGGGGTCTTTCCAGTTGCTGCAGGTGTCTGGTAAGGTACATCCCAAAAGGAGCATTGTACTCAATTATGGGCCTGATGAGGGATGAGTAAAGAGACACGATGACCTCCCCTGATTTAGATGTGAATCCCTTCATGATTAGGTGGGCTATATAAAATGTTTTATTAACCACTTTGGCCACGTGGTTGTCAAATGAGAGATTGCTATCAACTTGGGTCCCCAGGTCCCTAATTACTTCTTCTGTACTTAATGGATTACCACCTATGTGGTAATTTGTGGGCACTTTGTTTTTGCCAAAGGGGATGACTATACACTTTTTGGCATTTAGCTTGAGGCCATGGCTCTGGCACCAGTTGTCTGTTTCTATGAGGCCCTTTTGGAGGATGCTTGTGTCGGCTGGAGAGTCGATTATGGCACCCAGTTTGCAGTCATCTGCGAACTTGGTCAGCCACAGTCCTTCCGTGTTGGCCTGTACCTCCGAGAAATATATACCGAACAAGAGAGGTCCCAGGACTGAGCCTTGTGGGACATCACTTGTAACTGGTTTGGAGTCTGACATGGCTCCAGCAATTCTAACCATGTTGGTTCTGTCCTTGAGCCAGTTTGCAATCCATCTAGTGACATAGGGGTTTATATTTAAGCTGGTAAGCCTATCTATAATGCCAGAGTGGGGTATTGTATCGAAGGCTTTTGCGAGGTCCAGGTAGGCTGTGTGGACAACCTTCCCTTCGTCAATGGCCTTGGTGACTGTTTCAAAGAAATCAACCAGGTTTAAGAGGCAGGATCTGCCCTTAAGAAAGCCGAACTGGGTAAGATCCAGTGTTTGTAGGTCCCCAATATCTTTATTTATGAGGTCCATGATGATCCTTTCCATAGCTTTGCAGACCAAGCTAGTCAGGCTTATGGGGCGATAGTTTCCAGGATCCGTTGAGGCACCACCTTTATGGAGAGGGACCACTGTTGCTGTACGCCACTCTTTGGGGACATATCCTGTAGTAAGGCTGAGATTGAACAGTAGTTTTATGTTTGGGTTTAGCTCTTCTTGGAGTTCATGTAGGATGCAGCCCGGGACACCATCTGGTCCCATTGATGCTGTGTTTTTGGCTTTGGAGAGGGCGGCTCTTACATGAGCATCTGAGATGACAGGGGGGCAGCACTCTGCTGGGATAGATATTTGCCCTTTTGGTGGGGAGGGGGGGGGAGTTTGCGCTGAACCTGTCAGCTAGGATGTTGGCAATGTCTGTGGGTTCGGTGTATTTTTTGTCATTTTGGACTAATTCTGAGCATATCTGGGAATTACCACCCAGGTTCCTAACATAACTAAAGAAAGCCTTGTGATTATCCTTAGTGTCCTGTGCAATTTTTCTCTCGAAGCTGGCCTTAGACAATTTTGTGTGTGCCCGTAGGTTTTTGCTAATACTGATCAGTGATGCCTTCCCTTTTTGGGATTTTGCTCTATCATTTAGTAGCTTCCTCCTTCTATTGTATAGTTTGTTTATGGCTGGGGTCCACCAGACAGGACGTCTGCCTTTGGAGGATTGGGTCTTGGTTTTATTTGGGATCGCATGATCCATGCATTCCTGAAGGTGTTCATAGAATGCGTTTATAAAGGATTCTGCGGTCTGTGCTGTATTTTCCACAGGCCCAGGGGCTTTGAAGGATTCCACCTCAGTTTTGAGGAGTGTGAAATTTGCTTTAGAGAAGTTTTTCACTGTGGTTTTCTGGGCAGGGGGTGGGGTTGGGATGTGAATATCCAGTGAGATAAGTTTATGGTCTGATCTTACCAGTGCGGGATACACTTCTGGTCTGGAGCATAGAGTCCCCATGTTGGTGATGATCAGGTCCAGTATGTTTTCCCCTCTTGTGGGAGTGGTAACAAGTTGTTCCATAGCATTTGAGTTTATAAATTCTAGGAACCTTTGGGCTAGAGTGTTGGAGCTAGAGTAATGCTCCCAGTCCAGTATGTTTTCCCCTCTTGTGGGAGTGGTAACAAGTTGTTCCATAGCATTTGAGTTTATAAATTCTAGGAACCTTTGGGCTAGGGTGTTGGAGCTAGAGTAATGCTCCCAGTCTATGTTTGGGTAGTTGAAGTCGCCCAATATAATGGTGTTTGTTGAGACCTTCATATTTTCCAGTGTTCTCAGGAAGGCCGAGTGGGGTTCCTGGGTTTGCGAGGGTGGTCTGTAGCAGGCTATAAACTGGAAGGCAGTTTTACCCACTGTTAGTTGCACATGGATAGTCTCTGATGCTTCGTGCTTCGCCACCAACCTGGAGGTGTGGGTATCTTTGATGAATATCGATACTCCCCCTCCTTTTGTGGTTCGGTCCAAGTTTTGGGGCCGAAAAGCATGGTATGAGGTATAACCTGGTAGTGCTGGGGTGCTCTCGGGAGCCCTGAACCAGGTTTCTGTTACTGCACAGATATCGATGTTCTCCATGCTAAGGAGAGTTTCGAGTGCGTGCATCTTGAGGTTTAGACTTCTGGCGTTGAGTAGCATTACTCTTAGTTTCTTATCCCTTGTGATGCCTATGGAGGTGGGTCTGTCTTTTGAGCCTTGCCTAAAAAAGGCACTATGGGGGCAGCAAGAGCCTTTGCCAATATCCGAAAGCCCAGGGGTGACAGGTGCAAGCCGTCCCTAGCGAAGCATCGTGGCTTGTCGAGCATATCATCCCAAGCTGACAGGCATTGGATCCCCTTTGAATGACACCAGTACTTAAGCCAATTGTTGAAATTGATCATCTTGTCTTTATATTGTGGCATCATTCTTGGTGAGGGTAAGATGCTACTCAAGGTCAGGGTCATACCGGCCTGGGCTACATGCTCAGAGAGCTCCTTTATGTCTCTTTTCATGTAGTCCAGGGAGGTACGTCTCAGGTCATTCACACCAGCATGGACAATGACTGAGTCATATTTGTACTTGCCTTGGAGTGACCCGAGTGCTTGTGTTATGTGGCGGATCCTAGCGCCCGACAGGCTGCTCACCGTGATCCTCTCCTTGTTCAGCCTGGTGAGCGGGACGTCAGTGTGCCTGACGATAGAGTCACCTATTACAAGTGTATCAGGTGTGTTGTTTAGTCTTAAGGGCTGTGACTGTTTGGCACACTGGCTTTGTGAGATGTGTTGCACGTGTTTTGTTTTGGGGTAGCGGCTGCTTGGGTGTCTGCTTTGGAGGTCTCTGCTGCTTCGGCAGATCTTTATTTAGAGCCTCCGAGTATGTTTTTGTGTGATTATGTGTTTGGTTTGCTGTCGTGGTAGGTCTATGTGAGACTGGAATTGTAGTGAGTGTGGTTTCCTTCTCCTCCTGACTGGTTATGCCAGTACTGAGTTGAGAGAGCTTAGCCTCCAGTTTGGCTATATGGTTGCATCTCTCACATGTGTTGGAATTTGTTGGGAGGAGGAGAGGGTTGTCTGTGTACATGAGGCAGTTGTAACATTGCCTCAAGATTCCCAGATTCACCAGCTGGACCGGAGAGGAGATTGACAACTGACCTTTGGACATGCTAGAATAATATTGGGACTTCCTTAATAATTGAAAACCAGGGCCACTGGGGAGTGAGGGTGTAGTGCTTTTAATTTTTAGTGCTGACTTATATAATTGCTTTAGTGAGCAAGTGCCAGGTAACTTAAGTGCAATGTGTTACAGGTAACTTAAATGCAAAAACGACAAACAGTAACTTTCTTTCAAGTGAAACAAGGAAATAAGTACAGTAAGCAATGCAGATATCACTAGTGATCCACAGAAGCGCTGAGAAGCCGCGTATTAGGTGGAATTAGCGTTCCAGGGAAATAACAAACAAACAAACAAGCATATAAACAAAGCTAGATTCAGCAGGCCTGGATCTAGTCTATGCTACAGCAAACAAGGTGTACCAATTTCAGTAAGATACAGTTCAAATATTCAGGCACTATAAACCTTTAACCAGAAATTCCCAGCTCAGAAGGGCAGAGTCCAGCCTCTTCTCCCACAAGAGTGCAGACCACAAACCTTCTTAATGTAAAATAACTGGCCTGAAGCCCAAGTGCTTAAACCAGAACTAATACACTTTAAGAACAACAGACACTGGGCTCTTAGTCAGCAGTTCCCAACTTAGAAGGATGAAAGCTACCTGTCCTGCCACCACAGTGCATGCCACAGACCTTCCTAATGTAAAACAACTGGTCTGAAGCCCAAGTGCTTAATCCAAAACACTTAGAATGATAGCTACACTTTAATCAAGTTACTACCAAGCAGTAATAAATACAATTGAATACTTTAGAGAATGCCTGGATTAATGCTCAAGTTACACAAACAAAGCTAGATCCAGTGTCTATTTCTTTATAACCTCTATCGAGGAATTCCTGTTTCAGGTCAAGCAGAGCTAGTTTAAGTTGTGAATCATCATTGTACAAGTGCATAACTCTATATACTTGTCCCTTAAGTACATTGCGCTTTATGTGGTTAGGATGCATGCTCTTATTATGTAACAAGTTGTTCTTTCTCATTGGTTTTCTGTATAGGCTAGTTCTAATTCCTTATTCCTTGCACTTATTGCCTGCAGCTGTGAGTTTTTACTGGATTTGACTCTACACTAGATTTGTGTTTAAAATCTGGATCTGGAGACTATTATTGCCTGCAGCTGTGAGTTTTTACTGGATTTGACTCTACACTGGATTTGTGTTTAAAATCTGGAGACTATTACTGCCTGCAGCTGTGAGTTTTTACTGGATTTGACTCTATACTGGATTTGTGTTTAAAATCTGGAGACTTTTATTGCCTGCAGCTGTGAGTGACTGGGGTTTTTGCAACTATGTGAACTTAAAGGCTGTCCTTCAAACCTGTTATGGAAAGAAGAAATAGCAGCAAACTGAACTCTGATGGTAGAGAAAGAAGCTTCTTGAGTGTAGATAAAAAATTGCTAAATCTGTTCCACTGATGCCGAGAAAGGATCAAGTTTATTTTCGTATGCCCATAAGGAAAATCTTTTCTGTTTGCTGAGGCAGAGTTTCCTTGTGGAGGGTTTATGGGACGCTAATAAAATTTTTTGAACTGGGGATAATAGGATGGTGTTTTGAAGGATGACATTGGCGATCAAGAAGAAGAGGTGGAGAGTGAGGGCAGTGCCAAGGATCAATTGGTGGAAGTTGAAAAAGGAAAATTGTAAGGTGGAGTTCAGGGAAGAGTTAAGACAGGCACTGGATGGAAGGGAAGAGTTACCAGATAGCTGGGCAGCCACAAGGGAGAAAGCTAGAAAGGTGTCTGGTTTGACATCTGGACAGAGGAAGGAGGACAAAGAGACCTGGTGGTGGAATGAGGAAGTACAGGAGAGTATACAGAGGAAGAGGTTGGCTAAGAAGAAGTGGGATTGCCAGAGAGATGAAGAAAGTAGACAGGAGTACAAGGAGAGGAGGTGTATGGTGACGAGAGAGGTGGCAAAGGCTACGGATAAGACGTATGGCGATTTGTATGAAAGGTTGGACACTAAGGGGGGAGAAAAGCACCTGTACCGAATGGCTAGATAGAGGAACAGAGCTATGAAAGATATGCAGCAGGTTAGGTGATTAAGGATAATGAGGGAAACGTACGCACAAGTGAGGAGTGCGTGTTGAGCAGATGTAAAGAGTACTTTGAGGGGCTGATGAATGAAGAAAATGAGAGAAATAGAGAAGGCTGGATGATGTTGAGATAGTGAATCAGGAAGTGCAATGGAGTAGGAAGAAGTAAGGACAGCTATAAAGAGGATGAAGAATTGAAAATCTGTTGGTCCAGATGATGTGGAAGCATGGAGGTGGTTAGGAGAGATGGCAGTGAGGGTTAACGAAATCTTGGAAAGTGAGAGGATGCCTGAGAGGATGCCTGAGGAGTGGAGAAGTGTATTGATACTGATTTTTAAGAATAAGGGTGATATGCAGAGCTGTAGTAACTACAGAGGGATAAAACTGATCAGCCACAGCATGACGTTATGGGAAAGAGTAGTGGAAGTTGGATTAAGAACAAAGGTGGTGAATAGCGAGCAGCAGTATGGTTTCATGCCAGGAAAGAGCACTACAGATGAGTTGTTTGCTCTGAGGGTGTTGATGGAGAAGTATAGAGAAGGTCAGGAGGAGTTTCATTGTGTTCTTTGTGGACTTAGAGAAAGCATATGACAGGGTGCCTAGAGAGGAGTTGTGGTATTGTATGAGGAAATTGGGAGTGGCAGAGAAGTATGCAAGAGTGGTGCAGGATATGTACGAGGACAGTGTGACAGTGGTGAGATATGTAGTAGGAGTGAGAGATGCGTTCAAGGTAGAGGTGGGATTACATCAAGGATCAGCTCTGAGCCCTTTCTTGTTTGCAATGGTGATGGGCAGGTTGAGAGACAAGATCAGACAGGAGCCTACGTGGACTATGATGTTTGCGGATGACATTGTGATTTGTAATGAGAGTAGTGTACAGGTTGAAGAAACCCCCGACAGGTAGAGATATGCTCTCTGATGGTCAGCAGAACTAAGACAGAATATACGTGTGTGAATGAGTGGGAGGACAGAGGAATGGTGAGGATGCAAGGAGTAGAGATGGCGAAGGTGGATGAGTTTAAATACTTGGGATCAGCAGTTCAGAGTAACAGCGAGTGTGGAAGAGAGGTGAAGAAGAGAGTGTAGGCAGGATGGAGAAGAGTGTCAGGAGTGATTTGTGATAGACCGGTACCAGTAAGATTGAAAGGGAAGATCTAACAAGAGGGTAGTGAGGCAAGCTATGTTATATAGGTTGGAGACGGTGGCACTGATGAAATGACAGGAGTCAGAGCTGGAGGTGGCAGAGTTAAACATGTTAAGGTTTGCACTGGGTGTGAAGAGGATGGACAGGATTAGAAATGAGTATGTTACAGGGTTAGCTCAGGTTGGACAGTTTGGAGATAAAGTCAGAGAGGCAAAATTGATTTGGTTTGGACATTTGCTGAGGAGGGATGCTGGGTGTATTGGGAGAAGGATGCTAAAGATGGAGCTGCCAGGTAAGAGGAAAAGAGGAAAGCCTAAGACAAGGTTTATGGATGTGGTGAGAGATGACATGCAGGTGGTTGGTGTGACAGAGCAAGATGCAGAGGACAGGAAGAAATGGAAACAGATGACCTGCTGTGGTGACCCCTAATGGGAGCAGCCAAAAGGAAAAAGAAGACAGTTACACAAGAAGCCCAGAATTTCCAGACAGAGGATATTCAAAAAGATTAAGGGAGAAATTAGAGGGAAAAAAAGTACTTTCAGAAGAAAAACTGCCAAAAGCTACAAATAAAATGTCATAGTCCTTAATGCAAATGATCAAAGGAAAGCATTATCTAGACAAAAAACATTGGGTGGCTGTGAAAACTATGTTATAGAGTGAAAGAAAAAGTGAGAACAATGACCATAAAACAGATTTTTTTTTTCATTTTTATTTGAAATTGTTAATCAGGGTAAAGCACTGACTACAACTGACCAATTTCAGTTTCAGCCCAGACAAAAATTGTAAAATACTATAAAGCCATTTAAATACAAAAACATGACAGAAACAGGCTAGTAGCAAAATACAATAAGATAATAGAGTATCATAAGAGCAGAAGTGATTATAAGTAGAGTTGCAGATATACACAGTTATTTACAAATAAATACAATTGTTAAGAAACACAGCGTGGGGGAAACAAAGAGAGATTTGATATGGTACATTTAGTTTGGCTTTCTACTTTGTATAATCAAAACAAAAAAAATCTCCAAAAATATTTAAAGAGAAATACAGGCAAAGGTACCCTAATATGGTCAGTTTTTAGAAAACAAAAATAAGTTTGCAAAGGGGGAATGTAGAAAGATTAGTGAGGTAGAAATTAAACAAACAGAAACTGAAATGATATATCTGCAAATTATGGAACTGCACACATATTTGCTAACCTCATCAGATTCAAGAAAAATGAAAATTCTAAAGCATGAAGATAAAAAGTCTAAGATTACGTGTTTGCTTAGTTTAGCAGAAGCATTTTGGAACAAGTATGAACAGAAATCAAACCAGAAGTAGAGAAAAATCAGACAGAAACTTAATGTGACAAAACCAGAAGAAAGAAAGAATATAAAGAAAATGACCAGAAGAAAACAAAATTGAAAGTCCACAAACAGATTGGTAAGTAAAGAGAATTTCTGGAACAACTTCATGTTGACCAAGATTTGACACAGGAATTGCTAAAGTGATGTGAACTGAAACCAAAAGATTAAAGGCTAATAATGGCAACCCAAGACAGTGGGCTACATACACGTTGGTTTACAAATAGGGTTACCACCTGTCCCACTGAGAGGGACAGTCCCTCTTTGGGCAGTGTCCTGCAAAAAAATTGAAAAAATGGCAAATGTCCTGAGATTTTAGGACAAAATTATTTCCTATATTTTATGTAATAGTTGCATAAAACAGTTATTCTGCATCTGAAACACCTAAATGTTATAAGAAACAGAATAAGCAACTAAAATGCTATAAGAATAAGCTTTTATTTAGGCAAAAAAGTGAAGTTCTGTCCTTGGTACTGTCCGTGGGTATGTTTTGCCCTGCAAAATCTGACGTTTGTACCAAAAATGTCCCACTTTGGGCATTTGAAAAGGTGGCAACCCTATTTACAAAGTATACAGAAAAAGTGGGAGAAACAGACAAATATATATTTTGCAAAACAAAACTGGAAACAACTGCATATCTCATTGCAGGGTGTGATGAAGGCCTGTATACTGACATTCAAAATACTGTAGCAAGACTGCTGCACTGGGGATTGTGCAAACACTACAGTATAGAAGTAGCTGAGAAGCATTAGAAACGAACTACAAAGCATTACTTTTTAAACACCTTTACTGAAATATCACTTATGACATAGGCAAACCTACATTTATATAAAAAACAAACCAGGTTAAAATGTTCACAGTTATAAACATTATACATTATATATATGCTTCTGTACAATATAATCTATCAGACATTGCATAAATTGTCAATTCCTGCTTACCCTTAAACCTCATTCCTACTCCAAAACATTTTTCTGCATGTATTGTTCCCACAATTTCCATTTTTCTATGTAATTTGCTCCTACCTTTTTCTAAATATCCCACTTTCACTTGTTTTACATCCGTGACAATATTCCATACTTCAAATATGATTGGTTTAGACTTGATTTCTATTTTCTAGTAATTGTTTTTTGGCAGTCATCAGAATTAAACTTAACAAGGCCTTACTATGTCTAGGCAATTCAGATCTTGCATCCCAGCTAAAAAAAAAAAAAAAAAAACATTTGCTTAGTTATACCTATTTGGTCACCCAGTATTTCTGACAGAGTGCACTGCAGGGAATTTTTTAAAGTCTGCCAACTCATTACACTGCAAAAATATATGTTCCCAGCTACCTCTTTCTTCCTCATCTCACCTCCAACATTTGCCATCCACCTGAGGAAAAAAATTTTTGGAGTCTGCTTGGGACATAAAATACATATGCAAACACTTCCAAGCACAAATCCTAACTTTTCTAGACTGTGTTGCATACTTGGGAGTTGTACATATGTCCTCCCATTATTTCTTTGTGAATTGCTTATTCAGTCTCTTTTCCCAATCTTTTCTAACCTCCTCTGATTGATTCTTAGTATCAGTGTGCCATATTTTGTATGCCTTACTAATTAGCCCTTTATTAACAGCAACGTCTGTTCTAGATTCAACTAAAACCTCTTTGATAGTCAATCCCTGATAGGCAAGGGAATCTCTAGCCTGCAGTGCAAATGTCTTCCTGGCTGCTTCCAATTCTCTAATCACCTGTTCCCAATACCTTAGTTCCTTTGTCGGGTTCTTCCAGTAAATTCCTGCCCCCACCTTCAATATTCTCTATACCTCTAAATGCAGTCATACCTATTGGCATAATCTCCTTTCTCCATTCCCATGTTGGTTTAGTTCTTACAATACTTTCTGCTACTTTATGAATATAATATTCTGTT
This sequence comes from Protopterus annectens, assembly GCF_019279795.1. Classification (NCBI taxonomy): domain Eukaryota; kingdom Metazoa; phylum Chordata; order Ceratodontiformes; family Protopteridae; genus Protopterus; species Protopterus annectens. The sequence goes on from NC_056726.1 coordinate 1,559,863,953, forward strand.
CCTTTTTTAATTTCTCCAAACCTTTTGGGTTTCTAATAGTGGACCCCATTTCTATGTCAAAGTATGATTAAAGTTCATGAAATTAGTATGGTTTCAATCTTCGATGTCAGCCAGAAGTGCTCTTCGCAGCACACGCAATGTATGACTATTGTTATTCTCCTTAAGGATCTGTATCCAAAATCCCACTCCCTTTACTTCTTGAATTTTCACAACTAGAAAGTATCATGAAATTTATATTACATTGGATAACGCATTACCAGCAGTTCAGAAAGCAGATGCAAGAAAACCAGATACAGTGGTCCAAGAAAAATAGACAAAAGTGGCACTGATCACTGAAATTGCTATACCTAGCAATTAGTGTTTTATGTGCCGAGAAACACAAAATCTTAAATATCATGATTTGCAAGCAGAAATGAGAGCAATGTAGGAGAGACTGTCAGACAGTTCCAGCAGTAGCAGGAGGAACAGTATGAAAAAGAAAGACTTTACGACTATACTTAAGTATATGCTACCAATACATGCAACTGAATTAACTGTAAAAGGAGGTAACTGTGGGCACATTGTGGGTGCTGTGACCATTCTTGACTAACATCAAAGACAAAAATAAAACTGAAACAATACTGATTTCATTAATTCAATTTCAGCAAGGTATGTAAAGAAACCTAATCACTTGGAGAAATTAAACTGACAATTAAGTCAAGGCCACCATGTATAGAAAAACAACTATTTCCAATACTTTTCTCATGACATGCAGTACTCAGCCATCACAACTGACCAAGTATGCGCAGTATTTTGAGTTCCTAAGGGCATGGAAGCTCTTACTTGATGATGCAGAGTTCTAAAACATGGTTCAAGAAAAAGCAGGGAGATTAGAGGCCACACTTACCTGACAGACCTGTTGCAACAGACCTATCATTAAGGAGTGCTTAAGTCTAGAGTGAAACTGTTGGAGCAAAGGCATTATTCATCATCAAAGGACATGTGATGATCGATAGGCAGCATATTTTCTATCACAGTTTTCAGCTTCTTCAGATTCCCCCAGTTGCTGTAAAGACATCTATCTTATTTGTATTCTGTTTCATCCCATCAGCCTTCAGTTTTGCATTCCATTCCCTTCCCTTATCACATGAAGTTCTTGTTCAGAGTCTGCTTTTAATGCTACATTGTCTGCATACAGTAGTTTTTTTGATCTGTCTCCTCCAACCTGTTGTTATTGTAATCCATGACCAGTATGAACAGCAATGGGCTCAGAGCTGAACCCTGATGTATGCTGACTCCCACTGGGAATTTCTCTATGAATCTGAACACTCTTTGTCCATGCTTACATCATCAGGTCCTTGTACACAGCCCCACTAATTCTACCACTGTATCCAGGACTTTGAAACATTGTAAGATAGCCCAAATCAGAGTTTCTTGGGAATTTATCATATGCTCTCTCCAAGTCTAGGAATGCTCATTTGAACTTTTTCAACAACTGTAGCTTTTTCTCAACTATCTGTATCACTGCAACTATCAAGATGGTTGTGCTGAAACCTAATCTGAATCCTAACTGCTCATCTCCTACTTTCTACTACTCTGTACATATGTAGACACCCTCATCAGCACTTTAATGTAGTGTGATAGGACTTTAATACCCCTATACTGTCTGCACTTTAGTGTGTTCCCTTTTCTTGTACACTGGCACTAGAATGTTTTTTCTCCAGTCAGCTGGTATATGCCTTTTTCTCAATACTGCTACAACTACCCTCTAGTCATTTCTCGCCTAACTCACCCATCTTGATCATATCTGCTGTGATGCCATCTGATCTTACTGCTTTTCCTTCTTACAGGGTGATCTCCTCCACTTCTTTTTGTATCACAGACTGTGTCCAGTACAGCTTTTGTGGGGTTTTCATCTTTCAGAAATGCATGTGCCTCCACACACCAGAAAAATGCTTTAGCACTTTTATGTTATGCACTGTGGTCATATGAAGTCACACAAACAAGTGGTCATTTTATTAGTAAGTTAAAGTAGGCCCACTTGCTTGGCAGGCTGCAGTATTTGACATGACTCTTACACTGCTTCTTTTACACCTAACCTCCACCAGGTAGCAGCTATAAAGTAGCGCAAACCACCTCTATCCTTCTGGGATGAGCAAGCTGACGAGTTTCAAAGTCTAGGTCCTCCGTCGGTTGCGGTCACCTCCTCCCCGACGTCAGTGCACCAGGGGGTATAAAAGATGCAGCAGATGCCATTTTCTTCAGTTTTTCTTGCCCCAAATGGTAGGCTAAATTATGCCAATAAGCATGTATGCACAAAAAACAACTTTTCCTTCATCTACAAGCAAATACACCACATAGGTTGTATAGAATAGAGAAATACAGATAACTCCCAGCAAAGGAAAAGGGGGATGGTGGTAGGGTAACCTAGACTGCAACAGTGAATACACTCTAACATCTACATTTATGGTAGGTACACAACTGTACTATGTTCATCGTGTTTCACTGTTGCAGTCATTACAATTGGGTTGAATCCCAAAGCTAAGGTTGGGAGGCTGGTGCTAAATAGGATTAGGAGAGGCTATCAGGCCCTGCAGAACTGCAGTGGCAAAGCTTGCCCTGGATTTAGAGTAGAGAGGTAAATGATAGTGCTTTGTAAAAGTATGCACTGAACTCCAAGTTGCAGCTTCTAAGATGTCTTAGGTTGGTACTCCTCCGAGGAAGGCTGCTGAAGTGGCTGCTGCTCTGGTTGAATGTGGCCTAATGCCCTTAGGCACTGATTTGCCATGCTGTGAATAGCTGAATCGAATGCAGTGGCCTATCCACTTTGAAATAGTCTGCTTTGAGATAGACTTTCCTTGTGATCCTGCAGCATATGCCACTAGAAGTTGTTCAGTCTTTCTGAAAGCTTTGGTTCTGTCCAAGTAGAAGCGTAGCTGCCTGTGAATGTCCATAGAATGCGGAAGTCTCTCACCCTTATTCTGTGGGTTTGGATAAAAGGTAGGCAAATGAATTGTTTGGTTAAGGGCCACACTGGACACTACCTTAGGCATAAATGTAGGGTTTGTCCTCAGAGAAACCCTGTCAGGATGGAAAATGATAAAAGGTTCCACAGCCATGAGTACCTGTAACTGAGACTCGTCTAGCGGAGGTTATTGCTAGGAGCAGAGCTGTTTTCCAGGATAAGAATTTTATATCAGCTGCAATGGCTGGCTCAAACGGAGGCAGTGCGAGTTTTTCCAAGACACAGTTGAGGTCCCATGCAGGTACTGGTGCTCTCCTTGGAGGTCTTATGTTTTTGGCCCCTCTGAGGTACTGCCTTAGTACTGGATGAGAAAAAATAGGTGGTTCTGTATTTTAATGAGCTGAAATGGCAGAGGCATGAATTTTAATTGATGAAAAGGAAAGGCCTTTATCCAGCATCTCAGTTAAGTATTGCAAAATCTGAGGAATATTTGGAACAATCATGTCAATACCTTGTGCCTGGTTCCAAGCACAGAATCTCTTCATTTTTCTGCATAAGATTTTCTGGTGCTAGGCCTCCTGGCCTCCAAAATAACGTCCATCACTGCTTTAGAGAGAGGTGCGTCTTGAATGGCTACATTATCCGCCATGCTGCTAGGTGTAAGGTCCTGAGTTGGCTGTGCAGTATCTGACTGTCTTGTTGGGTCAATAAGTGAGGAATCTGAGGTAATGTCCAAGCTGGGCATTGAGACAAGCTCTTTAGGATTGGGTACCAGTGCTGGCGGGGCCAGTCTGGGGCAAGCAGTATAATTTTTGGCTTCTCTTGTCTGACCTGGAGGAATGGCATATACGTTTACGTTTTTCCAGCTGAAAGATAGAGCATCCACTTTCCATGCTTGTTTGTGATAAGTCCTTGTGCAGAATCTCTGTAGTTGGCAGTTGGGAGGGGAGGCAAATAGGTCTATGTCCGGGCATCCCCAGTTCCTTGTTATCATGCTGAAGACTTGTGGATCCAATTTCCACTCGTGTGGGTCCATTAGGTTTCTGCTTAGTTAGTCTGCCAGAGTATTTGTCCTTCCTGGCAGGAACTGTGCTTGCAGATGTACTTGGTAAGTCAATGCTGTGTCCCACAAGTTCATGGCTAGTCTGCAGAGGGGTAGGAATGTGTGCCTCCCTGCTTGTTTATGTACCACATGACTGTAGTATTGTCCATCTTTATCAGTAGTTGTCCTGGATGAAGTAGATCCTTGAAGGCTGTCAGGGCATTCTGGAACAGCTAGCATCTCTTTTTGATTGATATGTAGATGCATTTGACTTGCAGACCATGTGCCCTGAATACATCTTCCTGCCATATGGCCCCCCCAGGCATAATCTGATGCATCTGTTGTCAATGTCTGCCTGGCTGTGGGTAAGGTGAATGGCTGCCCCATGTTGTGGTGACAGGCTTTTGCCCACCATCGAAACTCCTGTTGCAGGCAGGAAATGAGGGTAATTATTGTTTCCAGGCTGTGGCAATGTTGAGTCCAAACACTTTTTAGATGCCACTGAAGTTTCCTCATATGCAGTCTTGCATATGGAATTAGCAGAATGCAGGATGCCATGAAGCCCAAAGCCTGCAGAATTTTTCTTGCAGATAACTGGGTCTTTGTTGCCAACATTTTGACATAAGTAGTCAGTTGTCTGTGTTTGTCTGGTGTGAGATAAGCCATCTGGGCAGTTGTATTTAAGCTTGCATCCAGGAATATTATCTCTTGAGAGGGTATGAGTTTTGATTTCTTTTCATTTACTGTGTACCCTAGATCTGTTAGTAATCTTTTTACAAACGCCAGATGCTGTAGTAGAATGTCCTTGTTCTCTGCTTGAATAAGGCAGTTGTCCAAGTAAGGGTATATTTGTATTCCTCTTTGCAATTACTGGTGCCAGGCATTTTGTGAAGACCCTGGGTGCAGTAGATAAGCCAAAGGGCAGTGCAGAGAATTGGTAGTGCATTGAGCCAGCTATAAATCTGAGGTATCTTCTGCATGACTGTCTGATTGGGACATGCAGGTATGCCTCTTTTAGGTCTAAAGTCACAAGCCAAGCCTTCTTGCCCAGCATGGGCAGAAGCTGCTGCAGAATTAGCATTTTGAATTTTGGAATATCCAGGAATGTGTTTAGGATAGACAGGTCCAGTACTGGTCTCCAGGCTTTGTCCTTTCTATGCACCAAGAATAGCCTTGAGTAAAATCCTAGTCCCTGCTCTTGCTGTGGTACTTGCTGAATGGCACTCATGTCCATGAGGGATGAAACTTGTTTTTGTGCCTCTGCGCGGCAGGTTTGGCATACCGTTTGACATTGGCAGGGTGTGAAAGTGGAACCTGTAGCCTTGTGATACGATATTTAAGACCCATTTGTCCTGGGTGATCATGTGCCAATTTTGTGAAAAAAGTGCTAGTTCCCCCCCCAAAGGACCTGCCAAAAGATAAGTGCTTGGTGCTGGCAGGGGAAGTCATTGAGACCGTTTCCTGTATGGCTGTGATTTTTCCTCTCCGCTTTTGGAGGTAGAAGCACCCTATTGTTTAGGCCTGTATGAGCCTTGGGGCTGTGATCTGCCTCTGGGGCGTCTGTATCTGCCTCTTTGTGGCCTGTCTGACACTGGAAAGGACCAATTCTTTGTAGGCCAGTTCCTGCTAAATCTGGGAGGCTGTACCTGCAAGAAATCCTTGACTGTTTGCATAGATTTAGCTTTGTCCTCCATTTTCTTCAACACCTCTTCTGCTTTAACACCAAACAAGGTATCATGCTGTAATGGAGCATCTAATAGTTTTGCTTTAACATGATAGGGCAGATTCTGTTCTTTTAACCAAGCATGCCTCCTAATGACAGAACCTGTAACAGCGGCCCTGCAGCAGGCCTCTAGAGAATCGGAACCACATTGCAAAGTATGCTTTCCCACTTGTTCAGCTGCATGCAATAAATCCTGCATTTCTTTGTTTTCTGCACATTCTGAATTTGTCAACATTTTCTGTTTAAGCAGTGACATAAGATATTGCTGATATTTAAGCATATGAAACTGGCAATTTAAAGCTCTTACAGCCAAGGTAGCAGAAGTATAAATCTTTTTCCCCCATCTGTCCAGGGCCCTTGAATCCCTATCAGTGGGGATAGGGTTTTTTGCAGTGGAAGCCTTGACCCCTTTGGGACCCTGAGAGATAGTTTCTGGGTCAGCAGCAGGGTTTTATAAAGAAATTTATGTGAATCAGGAACCCTGTAGTATCTGTCTGGCTTAACATGAGCTGGTGGTTAAAGAGTCAGGAGACAGACCGGACTCTGAAAATACATCTACAATGTCTAAAACAGGAGGAATAGCAAGGGGCCTGTGCTGAGGTAATAAAAAGAAGTCTTTGAGCCTTTTCTTGGATTCTAAGTAATCTTGGCTCCCCCAGTGGAAATGCTCCCTCATAGTATGCAGGGTCGCCCCAAAAGAATAATCCTCAGGAGGAGAGGCTGAAGGGATAGATTCTTCAGCATCAGAATCCTCATAGGGAGGAAGAGAATATTTCTGTTCAGAAGAGGAATCAGAGGAAATGGAAACCTGATCTGAAGATTCATATTCTATCTCTTGCCTAGGCCTCTTATCAGGTGGGGGATGGGAAGCCCTGATCAAAGTAATTAGGTCTTCGGCCATTTTAAGCATCTGTTTTTTAGGCATGGTGGCCTGTCCAGGAGAATGCTGTACTTGTTTCTTTGTCTTTAGAGCTGCTTTAGTCTTTGCCTTTGAAGCTGAAGTTGGTTTCACATATAACTGTGTAGGCCTGAAAACACCCTCAGAAGCCGATGCCTGCTCAGCGGCACCGGACCTATCTGAGGGAATAGTTTCAGAGTGTCCAATACCTTGAGTTTCCAGCAGCCTAGTCAGCTCCATGTGGGAGTCGGAAGCGGCCTGTGGCTCTGAGGTAGCAGGTGTCAGGGGCTGCGAAAGCGCCTCACTGAGAACTGGCGAGAGGCCTAGCGGAAGCCTCGTCGTCGGTTTTGGACCTCGGATGCCTGTCCTTTTCTTTTTCTTTGCGCTTTTTATAAACTCCGATAGTCGGCTGTTCCGACGGCATTATATAATTGAATCTTCTGCCAAAGTAATGAAATGCAAAATCGTACCGACGCTTAATAGTGCGTTGGTTAAATCTAGTACAAAACCGACAACTAGCAACGTCGTGGTCAGGGCCTAGGCAAGGAATACAGTAAGAATGAAAATCTTTATGAGGTATTTGCTTACCACAAGAAATACAATTATTAACTTTTTCTGACATCGGTCTGGAGCAAGAAAAAAAAGTTTCCCCAACGGGGTACTTAGCTTTAATGAAGACTTCAGATCTGAAATTCGAATTTGAAAATCTCAGGAGTCGGCCGACCGGCACTTGCGAACTGCTTTTGCTTCGGGCACCACGTGGCAAGAAAGACTGAAGAAAATGGTGTCGGCTGCATCTTTTATACCCCCCTGGCGCACTGATGTCAGGGAGGAGGCGACAGCAACTGGCGCCAGACCTAGACTTTGGAACTCGGGCCGACTGCGGGTAGCCTGCCAGCAGGATAACCCAATTGTAATCACTGCAACAGTGAAACACGATGAACATCTACATAGAGGCCTAGGCAAGTTAACACTGCAAACCACGAAAAAATATTAATTTCACTATAAATACTTGGCTCAGAAAGCTGTAAATGTCTAAATGACTACATGCTTTTATTTCTGCAACCCCATTTAGCTCTCTACTATACTGACTATCTTACTAGCCAAATCCAATTAGTCATAGTCAAAACTTGAAATAACACTTTTTACCAGCTTTTAAGCCTAGGTTTAATGTCATGGTTACTTTAGAGATTACATCATGTTTATTGTACACAGTCAATGGCAATAATAAACTAATGTTGACGTTCTGTATACCAAATCTCAAATTACCTGTGCAAAATACAGCTTTAATTTTTGTCCATTAAATTCAGATTCATGAAGTTCTATTCTTGCTCTTGCTGCTGCTTCGGGGTTGCTGAAATTTATTCTTACTCTCCGAAAGCTTTTAAATAACTGAAATGTAACACTGGGATCATAACTCTGGAATAAGGCTTCAAAGTGTTCCTATAAAAAAAAGAAAAAGAAAGTTATTTTTTGTCATTTATAATGTACTTCATAGATCTAATCCCTCATGGCTCTATTAAATCTAAGAACCAGTAAAAATGAAACAGTTATGAAAAATATTTTATGTAACTATATTTTCCCATGAGCTTTTACACATGTCCTTGGGTATTTGGCAGAAACTTTCACACACTGCTTGCTAGCTTCTTTGACACTTCTTTTGCATTAGGCTATCCCTTGCAAGAGGAAAGAATAAGAAATTATGTACTCACAATGTTCCATGCGAGTTGTTCACCTCGCCTTCATTCTTGACTGATGGGTTCGGAGCCGATCCCTTGGCTCCGGTACGGCCACATGCAGAGCTGGAGGTCTTCCAGTAGCTCGAGGCCAAGCCCCTATCCCCTGATGCACTCGTGAATTACCTCAGATCTTGTTTGCTGCGTATACTATAATCATATATAATAGTTATTGCCCTATGGAAAGGAAGAAGAACTTGAGCAACCAGGATGAACCCAACATCTAGGTCAGCTATCAGCCAGGAGGGGGTAGGAGGGAGGGATGTAAGAATGAAGGCGAGATTAACAACTCATATGGAACATTATAGTGAGTATATAACTTCTTAATGTGAAGTTCTTCAATCTCGCCATTCATTCTTGACTGATGGGTAGCGTCCCAAGCACCATCAATCTCGGGTGGCACACGGGAGTACATTTTTCAGGACTGTGGACCCAAAGGAAGCCCTGTCCCTAGAGGCCTTATCAACTTTGTAATGAGTGATAAAGGTATGAGGTTTTGACCAAGTGGCTGCTGCACAAATGTTATCGAGGGGAAGTTTGGCTGAAAATGCAGAGGATGTAGAAACTGCTCTGGTTGAGTGAGCTTTAATCTTGTGTTGCAAGGGCATATTAGCAGCTGAATAGACAAAAGTGAATCAGATAACCATTTAGACAGAGTTGTTTTAGCCACTGGTCTACCTTTCCAGGATTCAGAGAAAGGAACAAAAGGCTGATATGATTTCCTGAAGAACATAGTACAGTTGTCTACACTTACCATAAATGTAGATGTTAAGAGTGTATTCACTGTTGCAGTCATTACATTTGGGTAATCTGCTTGCAGGTTGCCCTCAATCGGCCTGATTAACAAAGTCTTGGGTCCTGCGTCAGTTGCTGTCCCTTCTTCCATGACGTCAGGGGTATAAAACATGCAGCCGAATGCCATTACATCAGTTTTTCGTGCCCCAGATGTCAGGTGCCCCCCTAATGGGAAGCAATTAAACATAAAAACACAAAGGTATAAAGTACAGTTTTGTACCTACCATAAATGTAGATGTTCGAGGATCCACATTGCTGCAGTCCTAACCATTGGGTAGTCCGCTGTCCCAGTCGGCCCGAATACCAAAGTATATGGCTGACGTCGGTCAAGGCGCATTAGACTGACGTCAGAACGTCAGGGTACTAATGCGCATGACCGACGTCATATCCTCAGTCTTTTCTTGCCCCAGATGTCAGAAGACCCTAAAAAGACAAGGCCAAAACCAAAAACACCAAACACTCCTGCACCAAAAATATGTACAATATATACAAAATTACAAGAGTATAACCTCACCCACACAACCACCCCTAAACACAGAGGGAAGGAGGGAGGGTAAATTGGACTGCAGCAATGTGGATCCTCGAACATCTACATTTATGGTAGGTACAAAACTGTACTATGTTCTTCATTCCACATTGCTGCAGTCCTAACCATTGGGTAGAATCCCAAAGCAGAGGTAAGGGAGGCTGGCAAATCATAAGGAAGCAGGAGCTGTCAACATGCCTTGCAAAATAGCTGTGGCAAAACCAGCCCTAGATTTAGAGTAGAGAGGAAGGTGGTAATGCTTAGAGAAAGTATGCACTGAACTCCAAGTAGCTGCCTCCAAAATATCCTTAGTTGCCACCCCTTAGAAATGCTGTTGAAGTGGCAGTAGCCCTAGTGGAATGAGGCCTAATCCCAGCTGGAATCTCCTTGCCATGATGGGAATAACAAAATGCAATGCAAAACCCAATCCACTTAGAAATAGTTTGTTTTGACACAGGCTTGCCCTGAGAACTCAAAGCAAAAGAAACAAACAACTGCTGAGACTGCCTAAAATCCTTAGTCCTGCTTAAATAATAACGCAACTGCCTGTGTATATCTAAAGTGTGCAAAATCTTTTCCCCTTATTTTGGGGATCTGCATAGAAAGTAGGCAAATGAATAGTTTGGTTTAAAGCCACACTAGAAACCACCTTAGGCATAAAAGAAGGATTAGTGCGTAATGATACCCTATCCTTATGGAAAATCAAAAAGGCTCTACGCCATAAGGGCCTGCAATTCAGAAACCCTTCTTGCAGAAGTAATGGCCAACAAAAAGCAGTCTTCCATGACAAGTATTTCAATTCAGCAGTAGCGAGGCTCAAAAGGTTGTAGAGTAAGCTTCTCCAACACAAAATTGAGATCCCAAGCAGGAGTAGGAGCTCTCGTGGGGTCTTATATTCTTTGCCCCTCTAAGAAATTGCTTGAACAAAGGATGCGAAAACAATGGTGGGTCACAATCATAGTGAGCTGAAATTGCTGCAGCATGAATCTTAATGGAAGAGAAAGACAAACCTTTGTCCAATAACTCAGTAAGATATTGAAGAGCCACACTCAAATTAGGCTCAGAAATCTCCAAATTCTTTGCTGCACTCCAAAATAAAAATCTCTTCCATTTTTCTGCGTACACTTTCCTTGTACTAGGTCTTCTGGCTTCCATAATCACATTTAAAACTTGTTGAGGAAGTTGAGACCTGCTGTGTTTCAAAACAGAATATGCCAGGCTGTTAGATGAAGAGAGTGAAGCTTGACATTGAGCAGGTGACCGTCCCTCTGAGACAACAGGTGTGGAATCAAAGGTAAAGGCCATGGAGGCTTCCTTACCAGACTCCTCAGTAATGGGTACCAGTGTTGCGAGGCCAATCTGGAGCTATTAAAATCATCCTTGGCTTGTCTTGTCTGACCTTTAGGAGCACCTTTGGGAGAAGAGGCAGAGGTGGAAAGGCATACACATGAAGATTTTTCCAACTGAAAGAAAGAGCATTCACTTTCCAAGCTGTGTGATGAAACCTCTTTGTGCAAAACTTTGGCAGCTGGTGGTTTAGTGGAGAAGCGAACAGATCTATGTCTGGAGTTCCCCATGACACTGTCAATTTACGAAATACATGAAGATCCAGTTTCCACTCGTGGGGATCCATGATTTGTCTGCTTAACACATCTGCTAAGGAGTTCTGTGCCCCGGCAGAAACCTTGCCTGAAGAGTTAGTTGCAAGCTGAGCGCAGTCTCCCATAAAATCATTGCTTGCCTGCACAACGGGTAAGAATGTGTTCCCCTTGTTTGTTGATGTACCACATGACAGTTGTGTTGTCTGTTAGAATCAACACCTGCCCTGGAAGAAGTAACTCCTTGAAAGCCATTAATGCAAACTGGACTGCTAACATCTCCTTCATGTTGATATGTAGATGCTGTAGTCTGGCAGGCCACTTGTCTTGCATCCACTTTCCATTTAGATGAGCTCCCCAAGCAATGTCTGAGGCATCTGTCGTTAGAATCTGACTCGCCTCTGGCCGGGTCACAGAGAGTCCCTTGTTTAGGTGACATTCCTGAGCCCACCACAAAAATTCCTGTTGAAGGCAAGGTATTATTTGAATGACAGTGTCCAAATCCTGGCAGTGCTGTGTCCATACATTTTTGAGATACCATTGCAGCTTCCTCATATGCAGTTTGGCATTGGGAAGCACCAGAATACAAGATGCCATGAACCCTAAGGCTTGAAGGACTGTCCTTGCAGTCAGCCCGGACTGAAGAGATAGTTGATGGAAGTAAATGGAAAGATTCTTTTGTTTGTCCGGGGTTAAAAAGTCCATCTGGGCTGCTGTATTCAGTCTCACACCCAGAAAGCACATGTCTTGAGAGGGTACTAGACTGGACTTTATTTCGTTCACAGAATACCCTAGGCATCTTAGTACTGCTATCACATATTCCAAATGCTGTAAAAGGTCTTCCTTTTCTTGAGCCAGAATCAGGCAGTCGTCCAAGTAAGGATAGATTTGAATTCCTTTTAGCCTGAAGTAAGCTATCACTGGAGCCAGAACCTTTGTGAATACTCTGGGCGCAGTAGATAAGCCAAAGGGCAATGCAGAGAACTGATAATGGGAATTTCCAGCTCGAAAATGCAGATACTTCCTGCAACTCAGTCTGATAGGCACATGAAGGTAAGCCTCCTTGAGATCTAAAGTTACCATCCAGTGATCTTTGCCCAGCAGAGGTAAAAGCTGTTGTAACGTCAACATTTTGAACTTGGGAATGTCCAGATAAGTGTTGAGGATAGATAAATCCAAAATTGGTCTCCACGTGTCCCCTTCTTTGGTACTAGGAACAGGCGAGAATAAAATCCTAGGCCCCTTTCTGGCACAGGGACTGGCTGAATGGCCCCTATTTGGAGTAACAGAGAAATTTGCTTGTGAGCCTCTTTTCTTTGTAGAGGAGGAATGTCTGGCATGCCTTTGAAAGGAGGCAAGGTATGGAAATAAAACCTGTAACCGTGGTGAATGATATCCAAAACCCATCTGTCTTGGGTAATTAAATCCCAATTTTCTTTGAAAAGAGCCAGCCTTCCTCCCAAAGGTGCTGCCAGGCGAGAATGTACTGGCAGCTGAAAAGGCAGGTCATTGGGTCTGTTCTGAAAGGACTGACCCCTGCCCTCACCAGAAGTCTGAGCAGGTGAACTCCCTGTTCTAGGCCTAAAAGAACCTTGAGCTCTGCCCCTACCACGTCTAGACCTACCCCTAGACTGGGAATCATAAGCAGGATATGTCCATCCCTTAGTAGGCCAATTTCTACTAAACTTCGGAGGCTGCACCTGCAAAAAATCTTTAACAGTTTGCATAGACTTAGCCTTGTCCTCCATTTTCTTTAAAACTGCTTCAACAGGCGAACCAAACAACACGTCAGACTGTAAAGGAGCATCCAAAATCCTTGTCTTAACATGCTCAGCTAAATTCTGATCCCTCAACCAGGCGTGCCTCGAAGAACAGAACCAGTGGCAGCCACCCTCGAGGAGGCCTGCACAGCATCAAAACCACATTGCAATGAATGCTTACCCACCTGTTCAGACACATGAACTAAATCCTGCAACTCTTTACACTCAATACCTTCCGCCAGAGCATCCACCTTAGACTTCAATTGTGAAAGGAGATAATTTTGATATTTTAACATGTGAAACTGGCAATTCAACGCCCTCATGGCTAAAGTGGAAGAAGTATACACTTTCTTTCCCCATCTATCCAAAGCCCTTGCCTCTTTATCAGGAGGAACAGGATTTTTAACCACAGAAGCCTTAACACCTTTAGGCCTCTGAGAGACAGTTTCCGGGTCTGCCCTAGGACTCTTAGAAAGATACTTATGAGATTCAGGCACCCTATAGTACCTATCCGTCTTAACTGGGGCAGGAGGCAAAGAATCAGGGTTCAGGAAGCCTCTGCAAAACATCTTCCACCACATTCAGAACAGGAGGCATAGCTAAAGGCCTATGCTGGGGTAAAAACAAGAATTCCCTAAGCCTCTTCCAGGAATCAGAGAAATCTTGACCTTCCCATTTAAAATGCTCCCTCATGGAATGCAGAGTCTCTGAAAATGAAAAATCCACAGGAGGAGAAGCTGAAGGAGTAGAATCATCCACATCAGAATCAGAATAAGGAGGATACTCCTGCAAGTCTTCAGCCGAAGACTCAGAAGCCTCGAACACTGCTCAAAACTCTCAAACTCAGGCTCCACCCTAGGCCTCTTATCAGGAGGGCATAGAACCTCTAATCATAGTAATCAAATCCTCTGCCATTTTAAGCATATGTTTCTTAGGCAAAGATCCTGAAGAGCTAGGAGAAACCCCACTGAAGATAAACCTGGCCTGCCTCTCAAAGAAGCCTTGGAAACAGAAGGGAGGCTCTAACCACCTTAGGAAGAGAGGGAAGAACAGCCACCTGAGAAGCCCCTTCAGCCTGGCCTACCTCCTGAGAGGACACATCCTGTAACAGTAAAGTCTCTCCCTGAGACTCCAAAGAAACTCCTGGCAAAACCTCCGGCTCCACTGAGCCTTCTAAAGAACCGGCGTCCGGGACTGCCGGTTCTTCCACTCTAGGCTTTGCTGCTTTGTCCTTGCGCTTTTTGGACGAAGCGCGCGTCCGAGCATCCGCCGGCATTTTATAATTACAACGCTTCCCAAAACTAACCTGGCACAGTCTAACCTTCTCTTAATAGTGCGTTTGTTAAATCTAGCACAAGAGCGGCATCCAACAACGTCGTGCTCAGGCCCTAAACAAGGTATACACAAGGTATGGTAATCCCTATGAGGTATCCGTTTCCCACAAGAAATACAGTTATTCACTTTTTCTGACATCCGGTTAAATACTGAGGCAAGAAAAAAACCAAAATATTCCCCAACGGGTACTTAGCCAACTTTGATTCGGTCTGAAACTCCGACTTCAGAAAATTTCAGAACGCCAACCTGCACTCGCAAAACTGCTTCTGCATCGGACCATGCGGCAAAAAAGACTGAGGATATGACGTCGGTCATGCGCATTAGTACCCTGACGTTCTGACGTCAGTCTAATGCGCCTTGACCGACGTCAGCCATATACTTTGGTATTCGGGCCGACTGGGACAGCGGACTACCCAATGGTTAGGACTGCAGCAATGTGGAATGAAGAACATCTCCAACAAAAAAGCAAATGCACCAAAAAGGCTTTTAAGCATAGTAAAGGAAAGTAGAGGTACAGCCAAAAGAAGTTAGGGGGCAGGAGGGAGGGTATCCAGGACTGCAACAGTGAAAACACTAACATCTACATTTATGGTAAGTGTACACAACTGTACTATGTTCTTCGTGTTTCACTATTGCAGTCAATACATTTGGGTATATTCCCAAAGCTATGGTTGGGAGGAGGAGTTTAGATAGCATTAGGGCCAGCTATCAGGCCCTGCAAGACTGCAGTGGCAAAGCCAGCTCTGGATTTAGAGAAAATTGGCAAATGATAATGCTTGGTGAAAGTATGTACAGAACTCCGGGTAGCAGCTTCTATGATGTCCCTGGTAGGAACACCTCTGAAAAAGGCTGTAGAAGTAGATGCAGCCCTGGTGGAGTGTGAGGTCTGATATCCTGGGGGATAGGTTTTCCATGGATGCAATGGCTTATCCATTTAGAAGTGTTTTTTTTTTTTTTTAAATGAGCTTCCCCTCTGCCCCTGCAGCAAATGCTACCAGCAGTTGTTCAGATTTTCTTTGAGGTTTAGTCCTGTCCAAATAGAATCTAAGTTGTCTGTGCACACCCAAGGAATGCAGTATCCGTTCCCCTTTGTTCTGTGGATTGGGAAAGAAGGTTGGCAAATGAATGGACTGATTTATGGCCACACTGGATACCACCTTGGGCATGAAGGATGGATTGGTTCTAAGTGACACCCTGTCCGCATGAAAGATGATGAAAGGCTCCACTACCATAAGGGCCTGTAATTCAGATACCCTTCTAGCTGAAGTGATTGCTAAAAGGAAAGCTGTTTTCCCAGAAAGAAATTTTAAGCCTGCAGTAGCAGCTGGCTCGAAAGTAGGTAGAGTGCGTTTCTCCAATACAAAGTTAAAAGTTCCAGCCTGGGGTTGGAGCTCTCCTGGGTGGTCTCAAATTTTTGGCACCTCTGAGGAACAGCTTGAGCAGTGGATGAGAGAAGAGGGGAGGTTCTGTGTTATAATGAGCTGAAATGGCTGATGCGTGGATTTTAATGGAGGAAAAAGACAGGCCCTTGTGAAGCATCTCAGTTAAGTATTGTAAAATCCGAGGTAAATTGGGTGCTGCTGTGCTCATCCCTTGAGATTTTTTCTAGGCACAGAATCGTTTCCATTTTTCAGCATAAGATTTTCTAGTACTAGGCCTCCTTGCCTCTTAAGATGACATCCATCACAGGATTGCTGAGGGATGGTAAGTAATTAGCCAGGCTGCAAGGTTCAGTGTTGGATGCTGAGGGTGCAGAATCTGGCTCTCCTGCTGAGACAGCAGGGAAGGAGTATGAGGCAGGTGCCATGGAGATAACCGTGACACACTGCATAGGAGGGGGTACCAGTGTTGGCGCGGCCAGTCTGGTGCAATCAAAATCATGCTTGGTTTGTCCTGTTTAACTTTTAGTAGTACTTTAGAGAGCAGAAGCAGTGGGGGGGGGGGGGGGGGAGGCATAGACTGATAGGTTTTTCCAGCTGAAGGACAGAGCATCCACTTTCCAGGCTTGTTTGTGGGGAGTCCTTGTGCAAAATTTGTCCAATTGGTAGTTCTGGGGGGAGGCAAACGGGTCTATATCTGGGCTCCCCCATTCGCTTGTCAACATGTTGAAAATCCTTGGTTCCAATTTCCACTCATGTGGGTCCATAAGGTTTCTGCTTAGTCCGTCTGCCAGTGTATTTAATTTTCCTGGCAGGAATTGAGCTTGTAGGTGCACTTGGTAGCTCAAGGCTGTGTTCCACAATACCATGACTAGTCTGCAGAGGGGGTAAGAATGTGTACCCCCCTGCTTATGTACCACAACCATGGTGTTATCCGTCTTACTATTAGTTGTCCTGGAAGAATGTAGTCCTTGAAGGCTGTCACAGCATTCTGTACAGCTAACATTTCTTTTTGATTGATATGCAGGTGCATTTGACTTGGGTTCCATTTGCCCTGAATGCGCCTCCCTGCCAGGTGAGCCCCCCATGCATAGTCTGATGCATCTGTTAGGGTTTGGGCAGCAGGGGGTGATGTGAAAGGTAGTCCCTTGTTTTGGTGGCAGGCCTCTGCCCACTAAAGGAACTCTAGACGTAGGCAAGGTATGATAGGAATCATTGTTTCTAGGCTGTGAGAATGTTGACTCCATTGGCTTTTTAGATACCACTGTAGTTTCCTCATATGCAGTCTTGCATATGGAATTAGAAGAATGCAGGAGGCCATGAACCCCAAGGCTTGCAGTATTTGTCTTGCAGATAGCAGGGTTTTTGTGGCCACTTGTTTGAAGTAGGTTGTCAAAATGAATTTGCTTTTCTGGCGTGAGGTAAGCCATCTGGGAAGTTGTATTCAAGCTTGCTCCCAGGAATGTAATTTGTTGACAGGGTACCACTTGTGATTTCTTTTCGTTTAAGGTGTACCCCAGACAAGTTAGAACCCTTTTTACAAAGGCCAGATGATTCAAAAGTATGTCCTGGCTTTCTGCCTGAATTAGACAATTGTCCAGGTATGGGTATATTTGAATACTTCTTTGTCTGCAAAATGCAATAACTGGAGCTAGGCACTTTGTGAATACCCTAGGCGCAGTAGATAAGCCAAAGGGCAGTGCAGAGAACTGATAGTGCGTGTAGCCTGCTTTGAAGCGTAGGTATTCTGCAAGATTCCCTGATTGGGATGTGCAGGTATGCTTCTTTTAAATCTAGTGCAGGTATGCTTCTTTTAAATCTAGTGTTACCAACCAGACGTCTTTGCCTAGCATAGGAAGTAATTGATGAAGAGTCAGCATCTTGAATTTTTTAATCTCCAGAAAGGTGTTTACAGCAGACAGGTCCATGATAGGACGCCATGATTTGTCTTTTCTGGGTACCAGGAAAAGTCTCGCGTAGAAACCTTGTCCCTTTTCCTCTTCTGGTACCAGTTGAATAGCCCCCATGCTTAAGAGAGAAAGTACTTGTTTTTGAGCCTCTGCCCACTGATTTGGGGGTAGGTCTGGCCACCCACTTGGCATTGGCAAAGTGTGGAAGTGAAATCTGTATCCCTGGGACACTATATTTAAAACCCATTTGTCCTGGGTAATGAGTTCCCAGTTCTATGCATGAAGAGCAATCTTTCCCCCCAAAGGGGCAGTCAGAAGATAAGTGCTTGGAAATTTTAAAAGGGAGTCATTGAGACAGTTTACCATAGGGGGGAGTCTGGTTATCCCCAGACTTGGAAGTGGCGGCCCCCCACTGCTTAGTTCTAGGAGACCCCTGGGACTGAAACCTGGGGTTTTTGCTGTTTCTGGGTTTGGCTTGAGAAGACCTGGAAGGGGCTGGAAAGGACCAATTCTTAGAGGGCCAGTGCCTACTAAATCTAGGAGGCTAAACTTGTAAACAATCTTTAACAGTTTGCATAGATTTATCTTTATTTTCCATCTTTTTAAGTACTTCTTCAGCCTTGTTGTCAAAACAGGCAGTCCTGATTTAAAGGAGCAGCTAACAATTTAGCTTTAACATGATCAGGAAAAAGATTGCTCCTTAAGCCAAGCATGCCTTCTAAGAACAGGCCTAGTAACAGCAGCCCTGCAAGAGGCCTCTAAAGTATCAAAACCACATTGCAAAGTATGTTTTCCAACTTGTTCAGCAGAAAGCATTAAATCCTGTAAGTCTTTATTTTCCACACAGTCAGGGACATCATTTTCTGTCTAAGCAGTCTAATAACATGTTGCTGATATTTTAACATATGAAATTGACAGTTTAAAGCTCTAATGGCCAAGGTTGCTGAAAGTATAAACCTTTTTACCCCAACTATCCAGCGCCCTGGAGTCTCTATCAGAAGGGGTAGGATTTTTAGCAGAAGAAGCCTTAATGCCCTTGGGTCCCTGTGAAATAGTCTCTGGATCTGCAATAGGATTTTTGAAAAGGAACTTGTGGGACTCGGGGACCCTGTAGTATCTGTCAGGCTTACTGGGAGCAGGAGGCAGGGAATCAGGGGCCAAACCGGATTCTGAGAAGGCATCATCAACAATGTCTAGTACAGGAGGAATAGCCAAAGGCCTATGTTGATGTAGGAGAAGGAAATCCCTAATCCTCTTTTTTGAATCAGAAAATTCCTGGATTTTCCAGTGAAAATGCTCCCGTAGAGTATGTAAGGTTTCCCCAAAAGAAAAATCCTCAGGAGGGGAAGCAGAGGGAATAGAGTCCTCTGCACAGAATCCTCATACGTAGTTAAGGATAAATCCAGGTCATCAGAAGAGTCAGAAAAAACATAATCCTGATCAAAAGATTCATAATCAAGCTCAGCCCTAGACCTCTTAGAAGGTGGGGGGGGGGGGATTAGCTACCCCTGATTAAAGTTATTAGATCTTCAGCCATTTTTATCATTTGTTTTTTAGGCATAGAGGCCTTAGCATGTGGCCTGGGCGTCGTTTTTTTTTAGACATGGATCGAGATTTAGGCCTTATTAATGAAGGAGGCGTCGATTTAATATGCAAGTCCGTAGGCCTGAATACACCCTCAGAAGCCGGTGCCTGCATAACGGCTCCGGACCCATCCAAGGTAGAGACATCCATGGGTTCCATAGTTGAAGTATCTCGCGGCATACCGGACTCCGAATGGGTCTCAGTAGAGGCCTGCGAATCAGAAGTAGCGGGCATCAGGGGCTGTGAAAGCACATCACTGAGTACCGGCGAACTGGCGACTGGCTTAGGAGAAGCGTCGTCGGCAGTTTTGGACCTTGACAGCCTGTCTTGTCTTTATCTTTGCATTTTTTCAGAATCCCGGTAGTCAGATGGCTAACCGACGACATTGCTGGATAATTAAACTGAGAACCGAAATATTTAGAGGCAAAAATATACCAACAATGGATAGTGCGCCGATTAAATAAAGCACAAAAACCGACAGCAAGGTACGTCGTGGTCAGGGCCTAGGCAAGGAATACAGTACGAATGAAAATCTTGATGAGGTATTTGCTTTCCACAAGTAATGCAATTATTAACTTTTACTGACATCGGTAAGGAGCAAGAAAAAGTTTCCCCAACGAGGTACTTAGCTTTTAGTTGAAAACTGTGGTTCTGAAACTCGAAAACGAAAATTTCAGGAGTCAGCCGACCGGCACTTGCGAACTGCTTCTGCTTCAGGCACAGCACTGCAAGAAAGACTGATGTAATGGCGTCGGCTGCATGTTTTATATCCCTGACGACCTGACATCATGGATGAAGGGACAGCAACCGACGCAGGACCCAAGACTTTGTTAATCAGGCTGACTGAGGGCAACCTGCAATCAGATTGCCCAAATGTAATGACTGCAACAGTGAAACACAAAGAACATCTGGTAACTCAATAACTTGGTTAATATTGGTCTCTGAACAAACTCTGATCAAAAAGGAAAGATTTGCTCCAACAGATACTCTTGTCAGCATGAAAAATCAAATAAGGAGGGCCGATAGATAAAACCTGAAACTCTGACACTCTGCGGGCAGAAGTAATAGCTACTAGAAAAACGGTTTTCCACGATAAATATTTAAGGTCACAAGATGATGCTGGTTCAAACAGAGGGAGAATTATATGCAAGAGCATAAAATGTAGATTCCATAGAGAATATGGAGTTTTCACAGGTGGTCTCATATGAAATGTCACCTTAAGAAAGGCTTTGGATAACTTGTGGGACATGATATGTAACAAGTCAATCCCAAGATGAAAATTAGAAATAGCAACCAACTGAACCCTAACTGTTGCTGCTGCCGCTCATTTGTTAAAAATCAGTCAAAAATTCTTAGAGGCCCAAATGGAAAATCTCTTCCACTTACTAAGATATAATTTTCTAGTGGACGGCTTATGAGAAGACAAAATGATCTGTTTTGTCTCATTGAAAAGGTTATGAAGCCTGTCTGAGGGGAACTGGAGCAACCAAGCTGTCAGCTTCAATGACTGCAGAGAGGAATTAAGGTCCCCCAAAGGGTGTGTCAGGAGGTCTGGAACTGGGTCCAGAATCCAGGGATCCTTCAAGAGAGGATGTTGAAGGAATGGGAACCAAATCTGCCGAGGCCAATGAGGGGCTATAAGGATGATGGTCCTTCCCAGGGATTTTGCTGTCTGTAGAACCTTGGGTATCAATGGTATTGGTGGAAATGCATAGAGGAGACCAGAGGGCCAATTGTGTACGAGTGCGTCCCTCGTGGCTTCTCCCGGAGGGGGAATCAGGGCAAAGTAGCTTCTGCATTTTGTGTTGATGTGACTGGCAAAAAGGTCACAGCAAGGCTGGCCCCATTTGCGGAAAATCCTGTCTGCAATCTCTTTCTTGAGGAACCACTCGTGTGGCAACAAGATTTGGCAGCCTTAGAGTGGTGGTTGAGGTATCTAGCTCTGCCCCGATAAAAACAATATGCTGCGATGGCGACAAGGCAGACTTTTCTGAGTTGACAGTAATGCCTAGATGACTGCAGAGTGACAGGGTGTACTCCCTTGCCTGAATAAGTTGATGCCTGGTGGTGGCGGTAAGGAGCCAACTGTCTAGGTACGGAAACACCTGGAATCCTAGATGCCTCAGGTGAGCCATGACCACTGCCATTCATTTGGTGAACACTCTGGGGCTGTAGTGAGACAAAGGGCAGGACTCTAAACTGAAAATGATTGGCTCCCAGCTGGAAATGCAGGTGATCTCTGGATGGCCTGGCCATCTTTATGTGATAGTACGCATCCTTGAGATCTATCGAGCACATCCAACTGTCTTTCCCTAAGAAGGGAAGTATAGACTGAAGCATGACCATCCGGAACTTCTCTTTTTTTACATATTGGTCGAGTCTGCTGAGGTCCAAAATTGGTCTCCAGTCTACTGTTTTCTTTGGAACCAAAAAGAATCTTGAGTAAGTTCCGGATCCTGTTTGGTCTGCTGGGACTGGCTGGATAACACTTTTTTCTAGCAACTTTTGGACCTCTATAGTTGCTTGTTCCCTGTAACTGGGTGGAATGTCTGGGATTCTCCTTATGGACAGAGGGGGTGTGGCGAATGGTATGAAGTACCCTTTGGAAATGATACTTTGTACCCAGCTGTCTTTTGTTATTTCTCGCCAGGTGTCTGGGTACAAAGATAAGCAACCCATGACTGCCACCAGAGCAGGACAGTCGAGCCTCCTTTCAGGAGCACTGGTAGGGTTGCCCAAAGAAGTGATCTCAGTCACCCTGATGTTGCAGACCCCCTCTGCCACAAGGGTGGCGTCTTCCACTATTACCCCCTCCACTGCCCCTGGAAGGGGTTTCTCCACGTATGTCCTGAAAGTTTCCTTGGGTTTTCCGAAACCACATTTTCCCTCCCCTTTGACATTTGGGATAAGGTCGGGTAGGGGTGGGAAAACGGACTCCGATGGCCGACAGAGTCTTCCCCTCCTGTTCACACCTGGTCAAGGTTTCCTTCACTTTAGGCCCAAAAAGGGATAAGCCATCAGAGAGTGTTAACTAAGAATGACTTGAAGGGCTCTGCGAAGGAACACAAGCGCATCCAGGAATGTCTTCTAAGAGTGATTCCTGTACCCGCTGCCCTACTCTTTCTATCAGCTGCATAGGATACGAGACGCATGGATGAGTTGACAACAGAATTTAGGGTAGAAAGCTGGGCAGCAACTTTATCAGAGGCACCTGCAGCTACTGTACAATGAAGAGCATCTCCCAACTCCTTAAGGAGATCTCTTTGCAACCTAGTAAAATGGGTTAAGTAGTTCAGTGAATGGAGAGCAAAAGTCGCTGAACTGAACATGCATTTCCCATATCTATCCATGATCCTAGACTCTCTAGTAGGAGGATGGATAGATGAGGAAATCTCAGACATTTCCTTTTTGGTGGCCGCTGCCACCACCATGGCATCAACAGGAACTCCTTTGGTTAAGAATGTTTTGTCTGGTGGGGCTGATATAAACTTGTTAGGCCTCCTAGGGACTGGCTCTATGGACTCCGGTGACTCCCATGCCCTTCCAGAAACAAACTGCATGAGCTCATCGAAGGCCAGAGATACACAAGAGGTGGAAGGTTGAGACCAGAAAGCCTTGAGGAGAATGGACTCATCCTCAGTAGTGTTTTCGGACTGCCAATCACCCCTCTGCCTATGGACCTCAAGTATCTCAGCAAAGGAGATATCCTCAGAGGGGGACCATGGGGACCCTTCTGACTCCTCCAAGTCAGTATCAGATGTTAAAGACTCCTGTGGGGAGTCCAAGTGTCTCCTCTTACACAATATCTTCTTAGGAACCTCCTCAGTGGGGGCTTCTGGGGAGGTTTCGGAAGAGCAGAGGGCACCCTGTGGGGCTACCTGGGGCTCTGGGTCTCTACGCCTCTACGCTTAGCCTGGATGATGGAAGCAGAAGCAGACAAAGGCGCTTTAGGGGATGAGGAAGCAAGACATGAAGTCGAGGATGTCTTGGGGGACAAAGCTCTCCTCATGGCATCGAAGGAACCACGGCTCTGATGGGAAGGAATCAACGGATCTGAGGGAACTGTCAAACCCTCCCGCACTGAGGCAGTGGGCTCTGAGCCAGAGGTAGGAGCGGTGCTCATCCGAGCCAAAGCCTCGAGAGGAAGAGTTGGCATAGACAAGTTGGTCCGACTATCCTCCCTGGATCCGACTGGAGAGTGTTGGCTCCTAGACTCCCCGGTCGGCGCCGAGGATGCCAGAGTTGATGGAGCCGAGGACACTGGAACAGGTCTCTACTCCAAAGGCTCCACGATCAACAGGTCTGATTCTTCTTGCTCTGAAGGGCCGGCATGGCTCGGAGTAGTAGCCAAAGCAGGAGTAGTGGTCTTCGGCTCCGAAGCTGCTTGGGTCAGAGCCGACAACAATTTAGCAAGGGTTGGTGCCTGTAGAAGCTTCTGCACCAATCAATCCATATCCAAATCTGAAAGGCTGACAGATGACCGAGCAGAATGCACCGATGGTGCTGACTGGAGCAATGGTGACTGAAGCACTTCGGATACCGGCCCCAAAGCTGTGGGCCAGCTCCAAAAAGAAAAGCCAGTCTGCTCTGAAATCTGTGGAGCCGATGTTGCAGAGAAATCAGATTTTTTTGATTTTTTGAATGCTTGGAGTCCTTAGATTCAACAGATGACTTAGAGGATTTAGAAGATTTGCTGGCCACATCCTGGTCACTCAATGCCTCTTGAAAAGGGTGTTTTAGCAAGCCCCTGTCCATTAACTTCCTTTTCCTCTCTAACAGAGCTCTGGATGAAAAGGAATAGCAAATAGCACAAGATTCTTGTAAGTGGACAGCCCCTAAACAATACACACAGGTAACATGTCCATCAGTGACTGACATTTTCTGATTGCAGTCAGGACACTTTTTAAAACTGAACTTGGGATGTTTGTCCTTATCATCCGCCAAGATACCACTTTAATACACGCAGACCAAATATTAATAAAGATACTAGGCTCCAACACACACACAGACAAGCCTGAGAAAAAACATCTAACAAACTCTATATTAGAATAAGCTATTTATAACTATAACTATAACTACTAGAAAAAGCTATTTAAACACACACACTCTATTCAAAGATAACTAGGCCAAATATTAAAAGAGTAATATTTAAGAACACACAGGAAGATAAACTACAAGGAAGCTATAACAGCTAACTATCTAACTATCCTAAGTCATAAAAGTACTAAAGTTATATAATAACTTGCTAAATAAAAATTTAAAAAAAGTTTACTGGCCCGAGCTTTCACTGGAACCTCTGATCAGATGCAGCGGCAAACTAGATCTGAGGTAATTCACAAGTGCATCATGGGATAGGGGGCTTGGCCTCGAGCTACTGAAGACCTTGAGCTTTGCATGTGGCCGTATCGGAGACGAGGGATCGGCTCCAAACCCATTAGTCAGGAATGAACGGCAAGACTGAACAACTTCACATCAACATTTATCTCTGAAAATTAAATATCTGGAAGGCAGAGTAAACATAATACCACTAGACTAAAGTACAGTTGTGTACACTTACCATAAATGTAGATGTTCGAGTGTACTCACTGTTGCAGTCATTACATTTGGGTAATCTGCTGGCAGGTTGCCCTCAGTCGGACTGAATTCCAAAATCTTGGGTCTTGCTTCGGTTGCTGTCTTCTCTTCCATGACGTCAGGGGTATAAAACATGCAGCCGACGCCATTTTCTTTAGTTTTTCTTGCCCCCAAAAAGGTAGCAATATTATATATATAGCTATATATGTGTGTATATATATATATATATATATATATATATATATATATATATATATATATATATATATATGCATGCATGCATCAATATAAACGTTACCTTCATCTACAAGCAAATACACCACATAGGTTGTAGAAGTTAGAGAAGGAAAGAAACTGTAGAATGACAGGGGGGTGGCGGGAGGGTAACCTGGACTGCAACAGTGAATACACTCTAACATCTACATTTATGGCAAGTGTACACAACTGTACTATGTTCTTCGTGTTTCACTGCTGCAGTCATTACATTTAGGTAGAATCCCAAAGCTGTGGTTGGGAGGCTAGAGCTAAACAGCATTAGGTGCGGCTATAAGGCCCTGCAGTGGCAAAGCCTGCCCTGGACTTAGATTAGAGAGGCAAATGGTAATGCTTTGTAAAGGTGTGAACAGAACTCCAAGTAGCAGCCTCTAGAATGTCTTTGGTTGGTACTCCTCTGAGAAAGACTGCCGAAGTAGCTGCAGCTCTGGTGGAATGAGACCTAATGCCCTTGGGCACAGGTTTACCATGGTGTAAGTAACAGAAACGGATGCAGTAGCTTATCCACTTTGAAATTGTCTGCTTTGAGATGGCCTTTCCTTCTGATCCTGCAGCATATGACACTAGTAAAAGCTCAGTTTTTTAGAGCTTTTATCCTGCTCAAGTAGAATGTTAGCTGTCTGTGTACGTCCAAGGAATTCAGAATTCTCTCCCCTTTGTTCTGTGGATTTGGATAAAATGTTGGCAGATGAATTTTTTGGTTAAGAGCCACACTGGAAACGACCTTAGGCATAAAAGTAGGATTTGTCCTCAGAGACACCCTGTCTGGGTAAAATATGATAAAAGGCTCTACAGCCATGAAAGCCTGTAGCTCTTTAACTCTTCTTGCTGAAGTAATTGCTAGTAGCAGAGCTGTCTTCCATGATAAGAACTTTATATCAGCGGTAGCGGCTGGTTCAAATAGAGGCAGGGTGAGCTTTTCCAACACATAATTGAGGTCCCATGCAGGTAATGGTGATCTTCTAGGAGGCCTTAGGTTTTTGGCTCCTCTAAGATACTGCTTTAGTAAAGGATGAGAAAAGATTGGTGGCTCTGTACTGTAATGAGCCGAAATGGCAGAGGCATGGATTTTGATTGATGAGAAAGATAGGCCTTTGTCAAGCATCTCAGTTAAGTATTGTAATATCTGAGGAATACGTGGTTCTGCTGTATCAGTTTCTTGTGCTCGATTCCAAGCAGAGAATCTCTTCCATTTGTCAGCATAAGATTTTCTAGTACTAGGCCTTCTGGCTTCCAAAATGACAACCATCACAGCTTTACTGAGATGTGTCGTTCGTATGATTACATGATGAGCCATGCTGCCAGGTTCACAGTCTGTAGTTGATTGTGCAGGATGATTGTTTTTCTGGGACAGTAGTTGTGGTCTTTGAGGCAAGGTCCAAGCTGGGTATTGAGACTTCCTTAGGAGTGGGTACCAGTATTGGCGGGGCCAGTCCGGGGCAATTAATATCTTCTTTGGCTTCTCTTGTCTGACTTTTAGGAGGACCTTGGGTAGAAGAGGCAGAGGAGGAAAGGCGTAAACTGACAGGTTTTTCCAACTGAAGTATAGGGCGTCCACTTTCCATGCTTGTCTGTGATAAGTCCTTGTGCAGAATCTTTTCAATTGATAATTTTGAGGAGAGGCATATAGATCTATGTCTGGGCTCCCCCATTTCTCTGTTATCATGCTGAATACTTGTGGATTTAGTTTCCACTCGTGAGGATCCATAAGGTTTCTGCTTAAATCGTCTGCCAGAGTGTTCTGTTTTCCTGGCAGGAATTGAACTTGAAGATTTATTTGGTAGGTCAAAGCTGTGTCCCACAGTGCCATGGCTATTCTGCAAAGGGGGTATGAGTGTGTGCCCCCTTGTTTGTTTATATACCACATGACTGTGGTGTTGCCCATCTTTATCAGTAGCTGTCCTGGATTAAGTAAGTCCTTGAAGGCTGTTAGGGCATTTTGAACAGCTAGCATCTCTTTCTGGTTGATATGTAGATGCATTTGATTTGGTGCCCATATGCCCTGAATGCATCTTCCTGCCATGTGGGCCCCCCAGGCATAATCTGATGAGTCTGTTAAGGTTTGGCTGGCAGGGGGTAGACTGAAGGGCTGTCCCATGTTTTGGTGACAGGCCTTTGCCCACCATAGAAACTCCTGTTGCAGGTAGGGGATGAGAGGAATCATTGTTTCCAGACTGTGGGAATGTTGACTCCATAAACTTTTTAGGTACCATTGGAGTTTCCTCATATGCAGTCTTGCATATGGAATTAGTAGGATGCAGGATGCCATGAAGCCCAGAGCCTGCAGAATTTGTCTTGCAGAAGACTGGGTTTTTGTTGCCATCAGTTTGAAGTAAGTAGTCAGTTGCCTTTGTTTGTCTGGCGTGAGGTAAGCCATCTGGGCAGTTGTATGCAAGCTTGCACCCAGGAATGTTATTTTTTGAGAGGGTACCAGCTGTGATTTCTTTTAATTTATTGTGTACCCTACGCATGCTAGAAGCCTTTTCACAAATGCCAGATGTCGTAGAAGAGTGTTCTTGTTCTCTGCTTGAATGAGACAGTCGTCCAAGCAAGGATATATTTGAATACTTCTTCAATGCAATTACTGGTGTCAGGCACTTTGTAAAGACCCTGGGCGCAGTAGATAAGCCAAAGGACAGTGCAGAGAATTGGTACTGCATTAAGCCAGCTTTGAATCGGAGGTATCTTCTGCACGACTGTCTTATTGGGACATGCAGGTATGCCTCTTAAGTCTAAAGTCACCAGCCAAGCATTCTTGCCCAGCATGGGCAGAAGCTGTTGCAAAGTGAGCATTTTGAATTTTGGAATGTCCAGGTATGTGCTCAAAATCGATAAATCCAGTATTGGCCGCCAGGCCTTGTCCTTTCTGGGTACCAAGAACAGTCTTGAGTAAAAACATTGTCCTTTTTCCTGTTCTGGTACTGTCTGAATGGCCCCCATATCCATGAGGGACGTAACCTGTTTCTGTGCCTCTGCCCATTGTTTTTTTGGCAGGTCTGGCCAACCGTTCGTCATTGGCAGAGTGTGGAAATGGAATTTGTATCCCTGTGATATGATATTCAGTACCCACTTGTCCTGGGTTATTAACTGCCAATTTTGAGCAAAAAGTGCTCATTTTCCCCCTATGGGTGCTGCCAAAAGATAAGTGCTTGGTGTAGGCAGAGGGGAGTCATTGGGATTGCTTTCTGTAGGTTTGCGCTTTATCTCCTCCAGATATGGAGGTGGATGCGCCCCCATTGCTTTGACCTGTATGAGCCTTGAGCCTGGTACCTGGAAAGTACAGTTGTGTACACTTGCCATAAATGTAGATGTTCGAGTGTATTCACTGTTGCAGTCATTACATTTGGGTTATCCTGCTGGCAGGTTGCCCTCAGTCGGCAGTCTTGGGTCCTGCGTCGGTTGCTGTCGCCTCTTCCCTGACGTCAGGTCGTCAGGGGTATAAAAGATGCAGCCAATGCCATTTTATTCAGTTTTTCTTGCCCCAGATGTCAGGTGCCCCCAAAAGTGTAGGCTAAAATTATGTAAATAAAACATACATGCACCAAAATAAGCTTTACATTCATCTATAAGCAAATACACCACCCAGGTTGTATAGATTAGAGAAGTAAAGATAAGTTCCAGCTAAAATAAGGGGGTGGCGGGTAACCTGGACTGCAACAGTGAATACACTTGAACATCTACATTTATGGTAAGTGTACACAACTGTACTATGTTCTTCGTGTTTCACTGCTGCAGTCATTACATTTGGATTGAATCCCAAAGCTATGGTTGGGGGGCTGGAGTTAAACAGCATTAGGAACGGCTATGAGGCCCTGCAGAACTGCAGTGGCAAAGCCTGCCCTGGATTTAGAGTAAATAGGCAGATTGTAATGTTTTGTAAAGGTATGCACTGAACTCCAAGTAGCAGCCTCGAAAATGTCTTTGGTTGGTACTCCTGAGAAAGGCTGCAGAAGTGGCTGCAGCTTTGGTTGAATGTGGCCTAATGCCCTTAGGCACTGGTTTGCCAAACTGAGTAGTAGAATTGAATGCAGTGACCAATCCATTTTGAAATAGTCTGCTTGGAGAATAGCCTTTCCTTGTGATGCTGTGGCATATGCCACTAGTAATTGTTCTGTCTTTCTGAAAACATAGTTTTGTCCAAGTAGAATCTAAGTTGTCTGTGTACGTCCAAAGAATGCAGAATTTTCTCCCCCTTGTTCTGTGGATTTGGATAAAAAGTTGGCAAATGAATTGTTTGGTTAAGGGCTACACTGGATACCACCTTAGGCATAAATGTAGGGTTTGTTCTCAGAGAGACCCTGTCTGGATAAAAAAATGATAAAGGGTTCCACAGCCATGAGAGCCTGTAGCTCTGAAACTCGTCTTGCAGAAGTTATTGCTAGGAGCAGAGCTGTTTTCCAAGATAAGAACTTTATATCCGCAGTAGCAGCTTGCTCAAAAGTAGGTAAGGTGAGTTTTCCCAAGACATAATTGAGGTCCCATGCAGGTATTGGCGTTCTCCTTGGAGGCCTTACGTTTTTGGCTCCTGTGAGGTACTGCCTTAATAAAGGATGAGAAAAGAGTGGTGGCTCTGTATTGTAATGAGCCGAAATGGCAGATGCATGGATTTTAATTGATGAAAAAGATAGGCCTTTGTCCAGCATCTCAGTTAAGTATTGTAGAATCTGAGGAATATTTGGAACAGCTGTACCAGTTCCTTGAGCTTGGTTTCAAGCACAAAATCCTTTCCATTTCCCAGCACAGGATTTTCTAGTAATAGGCCTTCTGGCTTCTAAAATGACATCCATCACAGCTTTTCTGAGAGGTGTGGTTTGTATGGCTACATTATCCGCCATGCTGCCAGGTTTAGGGTCCTGAGTTGGCTGTGCAGAATCTGATTGTTTTGTTGGGACAGTAGATGAGGTATTTGAGGTAAGGTCCAGGCTGGGCACTGGGACAAGTTCCTTAAGATCGGATACCAGTACTGGCGTGGCCAGTCTGGGGCAATCAGAATCATTTTTGGTTTCTCCTGCCTGACCTTTAGGAGTACCTTCGGGAGGAGAGGCAGTGGAGGGAAGGTATATACTGATAGGTTTGTCCAGTTGAAAGACAAGACGTCCACTTTCCAAGCGTGATAAGTCCTTGTGCAGAATCTTTTTAGTTGATTGTTTTGAGGGGAGGCAAATAGATCTATGTCCAGGCATCTCCATATCTTTGTTATCGTGCTGAAGACTTGTGGATCCAGATGCCACTCGTGGGGATCCATGAGGTTTCTGCTTAGTCTGCCAGGGTATTGTCCTTTTCTGGCAGGAATTGTGCCTGCAGATGAACTTGGTAAGTCAATGCTGTGTCCCATAAAGCCATGGCTTGTCTGCACAGGGGAGAAGAATGAGTGCCCCCCTGCTTGTTTATGTACCACATGACCGTAGTATTGTCGGTCTTTTATCAGAAGTTGTCCCAGATGAAGTAGGTCCTTGAAGGCTGTCAGGGCATTTTGAACAGCTAGCATCTCTTTTTGATTGATACACAGATGCTTTTGGCTTGAGGAACAGGTGCCCTGAATGCCTCTTCCTGCCATGTGTGCCCCCCAGGCATAATCTGAAGCATCCTTCATTAGGCTCTGCCTGGCTGGGGGAAGTGAGAGTGGCTGTCCCTTGTTTTGGTGACAAGCCTTTGTCCACCATTGAAATTCCTGTTGCAGGCAGGGAATTAGAGTAATCATTGTTTCCAGACTGTGACAATGTTGTGTCCAGACACTTTTTAGGTACCATTGAATTTTCCTCATATGGAGTCTTGCATATGGAATTAGTAAGATGCAGGATGCCATGAAGCCCAAAGCCTGCAGAATTTTTCTTGCAGATAACTGGGCCTTTGTTGCCATTTCCTTGAAATAGGTAGTCAGTTGTCTTTGTCTGGAGTGAGATAAGCCATCTGAGCAGTTGTATTTAAGCTTGCACCCAGGAATATTATCTCTTGAGAGGGTACTAGTTTTGATTTCTTTTTGTTGACTGTGTACCCTAGGCATGTTAAAAGTCTTATCACAAACGTCAGATGCTGTAGTAGAATGTCCTTGTTCTCTGCTTGTATGAGGCAGTCGTCCAAGTAAGGACATATTTGTATTCCTCTTTGTCTGCAGTAAGCAATTACTGGTGTCAGGCACTTTGTGAAGACCCTGGGTGCAGTAGATAAGCCAAAGGGCAGTGCAGAGAATTGGTAATGCTTTGAGCCAGCCTTGAATCTGAGGTATCTTCTGCATGATTGCCTGACTGGGACATACAGGTATGCCTCTTTTAGGTCTAAAGTCATGAGCCAAGCCTTGCTGCCCAGCATGGGCAGAAGCTGTTGTAAGGTCAACATCTTGAATTTTGGTATATCCAGGAAAGTGTTTAGAATAGATAGGTCCAGTACTGGTCTCCATGCTTTGTCCTTTCTGGGTACCAAGAACAGTCGTGAGTAAAATCCTTGTCCCTGCTCTTGCTGTGGCACTTGTTGAATAGCCCTCATGTCCATGAGAGTTGCGACTTGTTTTTGAGCCTCTGCCCATTGATTTTTTTGGCAGGTCTGGCCAACCGTTTGCCCTTGGCAGGATATGGAAATGAAACCTGTAGCCTTGTGACACTATGTCTAGAGCCCATTTGTCCTGGGTTATAATGTGCCAATTTTGAGAAAAAAGTGCTAGTTTTCCCCCTAAGGGTGCTGCCAGAAGATAAATGCTTGGTGCAGGCCGGGGGAAGTCATTGGGACTGTTTCCTGTATGATTGTGCTTTGTCTTCTCCACCTTTGGAGGTAGAAGCACTCCACTGCTTAGGCCTGTAGGAACCTTGCGGCTGTGATCTGCCACTAGGGCATCTGGATCTGCTCCTTTGAGGTCTGTCTGAGACTGGAAAGGACCAATTCTTTGTAGGCCAGTGTCTGATAAATCTAGGTGGCTGTACCTGTAAAAAAATCCTTGACCGTTTGCATAAATTTAGCTTTGTTCTCCATTTTCTTTAACACCTCTTCTGCCTTAACACCAAACAAGGTATCATGTTGTAAAGGAGCATCTAATAATTTTGCTTTAACATGGCATCTGTCTAGAGCAAGAAAAAAAGTTTCCCCAATGGGTACTTGGCTTTTAAGGAAGACTTCGGATTTGAAACTCGAACACGAAAATCTCAGGAGTTGGCCGACTGGAACTTGCGAATTGCTTCTGCTTCGGGCACCGCGCGGCAAGAAAGACTCAATAAAATGGTGTCGACTGCATCTTTTATACCCCTGATGACCTGACATCAGGGAAGAGGCGATAGCAAATTTTGCAGGACCCAAGACTTTGGAATTCAGGCCGACTGAGGGAAACCTGCCAGCAGGATAACCCAAATGTAATGACTGCAACAGTGAAACACGAAGAACATCCCTTAGGGCGTCTGGATTTGCCCCTTTGAGCTCTGTCTGACACAGGAAAGGACCAATTTTTTGTAGGTGTCTACTGAATCTAGGTGGCTGCACGTGTAAGAAATCTAACCATTTGCATAGACTTAGCTTTGTCTTCCATTTTCTTTAAAACCTCTTCTGCCTTAATAGCAAACAGAGAATCATGCTGTAAAGTTGCATCTAGCAATTTAGCTTTAACATGATCAGGCAAATTTTGTTCCTTTAACTAGGCATGTTTCCTAATCACAGATCCAGTAACTGCGGCCCTGCAGGACGCCTCTAAAGAATCAGAACCACATTTCAAAGTATGCTTTCCAACTTGTTCAGCTGCATGCAATAATTCCTACAATTCCTTATTTTCTGCACATTCTGAAAACAACACCATTTTCTGTTTCAGCAATCCCATACCATGTTGTTGGTACTTAAGCATATGAAATTGACAGTTTAAGGCCCTGATTGCCAAGGTTGCAGACGTATAAACCTTTTTTCCACATCTGTCCAGCGCCCTTGAATCTCTGTCGGAGGGGGTAGGGGTTAACTCCCTTTGGACCCTGTGAAATAGTTTCAGGATCAGCAGCAGGGTTTCTAAATAAAAATTTATGAGTCAGGACCCTGTAATACCTGTCAGGCTTACTAGGAGCTGGAGGTAAAGAGTCAGGGGTCAGGCTTGACTCCGAAAAAATATCATCCACAATGTCTAACACAGGGGGAATGGCTAAAGGCTTGTGCTGAGGGAGAAGGAGGAAATCCCTGAGCCTCTTTTTTGATTCTGAGAAGTCTTGACTCTCCCAGTAAAAATGCTCCCTCAAAGTATGCAAGGTTTCTCCAAATGACTAGTCCTCAAGAGGAGATGCAGATGGAACAGACTCCACAGCATCAGAATCCTCATAGGGAGGTAAAGATAATTCCTAATCGGAAGAGGAATCAGAAGAAATAGAAACCTGATCTGAAGATTCATAGTCAGTGTCTTGCCTAGACCTCTTATCTGGAGGGGGATGGGTACCCCTGATCAAGGTAATAAGGTCTTCAGCCATTTTGATCATCGGTTTTTTTAGGCATAGAGGCCTGTGCATGTGGCTCAGGCGTTGTTTTTTTAGTTTTAGAAGGTGTCTTTGCCTTTGGTTTTGCAGCTTTCTTCGGTTTGATATAAAAATGATGGTCTGAATACACCCTCAGAAGCCGGTGCCTGCTCAGCAGCTCCGGACCCATCCGAGGGAGATACATCCATCGGTGCAATACCTTGAGTATCTTGCGGCATGCCAGACTCCACATGGGTGTCGGTAGAGGCTTGCGACTCGAAGGTAGCAGTTATCAGGGGCTGTGAAAGCGCCTCACTGAGTACTGGCGAACCAGCGACTGGCTTAGGAGAAGCTTTATTGTCGGTTTTGGATCTCGACTGCCTTTCTCTGTCCTTTTCTTTGTGTTTTTTATGCACTCTGGTAGTCGGATTGCTATCCAACGACATCTCTGGGTAGTTAAATCTGTTTCCAAAACACTTAGATGCAAAAATATACCGACGCTTAACAGTGCGTTGGTTAAATCTAGCACAAAACAGACAGCCAGGCACGTTGTGATCAGGGCCTAGGCAATGAATACAGTATAAATGGAAATGGTATTTGCTTCCCACAAGTAATGCAATTAACTTTTTCTGACATCGGTAAAAATCAAGAAAAAAAGTTTCCCCAACGGGGTACTTAGCTTTATTGAAGACTTCGGTTCTGAAACTCAAATGCAAATATTTCAGTAGTCGGCTGACCTGCACCCGCGAAATGCTTCTGCTTCCGGCAGTTTTTTTTTTAAATTCATAACAAGTCCCATGCCTGTGAACCACTTGGATATGGTAGACTAAATTATGTGAAAGTGCTGCATAGCTGGAGCTGGGAGATTTTTATGAGTGCTATATAGGTGGGATTTTAGCATGACGAATGTGGTCCATATATATTACTGCAGTTCTGTTGCAAAGTTAATTTATTTATTTTCTTATTTATTTAGAATAGCAGACTTTTCATTGCTGTGTATGTTCTAAATATATATTACTGAGAGATAGTAATGACTTACATTACACCTGCACAGGAATGTAATGAATGTCTGCTCAACAGCAGTAATTATGACCACTGCCTGAACATGCAGAACCTTTCAGTAATGAAATGTAAGTCATTAACACATTATCAATCTACAATATGTGCAACTATAGTATATCACTGAGTCATTATCACTTGTCAGGTTTCTCATGCAGCTACCTTTCTTTTCTTTTTCTCATAATGGTGTGATATCAGCAATGCAGGCTATATTGGCAACATTCAGCTAATGACACAGGATGGAAAGCAGTCATGACATGTATAATTTTTTTTCATATTTTGATGAATAACTGTGGTGGGGAACATCAACATGCTGAGTAAGACCTAATTTTGAAGATGGCACTAGTACTTTCAAGAAGGTAAAAGAACTGTATCTGTATGCTGTACACATGCACAGCTGCCAGTTTGTTTATAATTTAGCTTATGACATGTATTGTATTTTTTTCATATTTTGGTGAATGACTGCGATAGGGAACATGTCAACATGCCGGGTAAGACCTACTTTTTGAAAACAGTATTTATACTTAATAAGACAGTATAACAACTATCTGCATGCAATACACATGTACAGATATCACAGTTTGTTTATGGCTTAGGTTATGAAATGCATTATACTTTTTCACATTTTGGCAAATAACTTTGCTAGGGAATATGCTAACATGCTGAGTAAGGGCTCATTTTGAAGAGGGTCTTAGTACTTACAAGATGGCAAAATAATTATATATGTATGTTGTACACATGTACAGATATTGCAGTTTGTTTAGCACTTAGCTTATGGAAATTATGATTTTTTTTCATATTTTGGTGAATAACTTTGCTAGGGAGCATGTAATTGCGCCAAGTCATACTTCATTTTGAAGACAGCGTTAGTCCTTATAACATAATAAAAGAACTGTGTCTGTATGTTGTACACATCTACAGATATCACAGCTTTTTAGGACTAAGGTTATGAAAATTATGATATTTTTTCATATTTTAGTGAATGACTTAGCTAAGGAAAGACGTCAATGTGCTAAGTAATACCTTATTTTGAAGACAATATTAGTCCTTACAACCTGGTAAAAGAAATGTGGCCTTGCGCTGTACATATGTACATATATCACAGTTTGTTTATGGCTTATGTTATGGAAATTATGAATTTTTTTCATATTTTGGTAAATAACTTTGCAAAGTAGCATGTCAATGTGCTAAGCAATACCTCATTTTGCATACAGTATTAACAGTTCCAACATGGTAAAAGAATTGTGTCTGTATGTTGTACACATGTACAGATATGAAAGTTTGTTTAGGACTTAGGTTATGGAAATTATGATTGTTTTCATATTTTGGTAAATAACTTTGCAAGGGAATGTCAGTGTGCCAAGTTAAATCTTATTTTGAAGACAGTATTACTCCTTACAACATGGTAAAAGAACTTTCCCTGTGCACTGTACACCTGTACATATATCAGTTTGTTTAGTCTTGTAGAATTATGAAAATTATACATTTCCAATACTTCTTATTGTTATGCCCGTATCTTTGCAAGGGAGCATGGTAATGACACAAATGATTAATCATTTTGAAGCAGACATTGAGCCACACAACTTGTATACGGATATGCAGCCTCTGCCTGTTGTAGGTGATGAGATATTAGGCTTTGTGTATTTATCAATTATGAGAAATATAATATTAATCATATTTCTGTTAATATCTGTGTAAAGAAGCATCACACAATAATAATTAAGGTATCATTTTAAAGCTGGCATTCATACAGACAAATTAAATACAGATTGCATGGGTCTATATGGTACATTGACCAAGATATTGTGCTTTGATTTTCCAAAAAGGTAAAGAATATGCACAATATCAGCATTCCTTGGCAAATATTTAATAATGACTTACATACTCACTATCATCATTTACACTGTTGGAAAGGTCGGTGTCTGCTGAACAACTTTCACACTTACATTTTTAGTCTAGCTCTTATAGTTAAAGAGTTATGAACATTTGTTTTCTGTATTATATTACAAATGGATTTTCTGAAAATGAGCTCAGGCTGCATGTTGTTCCTATGGTGGAAGTAAGCAGGCAGCATTTTCTCAGCTGCTCCAGAGTGAACGAGTTAAGAACAATATAGCCAATCTCACTACCAGCTTCCCACTAATCAACCCACTACCCCCAGACCCATCTGCTGCAACAAGACCACACTTCTTTCTCGTACCCATACCGGTCTCCACCATTAAAAAAATCCTGCTTAAACTTAAACCTGGATCAAATGCTCCAGATAACTTTCTACCAGAATTCCTCCAAAAATAAGCAAACAATATAGCCTATCCCATTAGTATACTACTAAACAGATCCAATCAAGAGTCCTTCATTCCCACCATCTGGAAAAAGGCATTTATCCTCACTCTTCACAAAGGTGGAAACAATAATGATATACCGAACTTACGTCCAATTTCCATCCTCTCTTCCACAGTGTAAGAAACTTCTCTGTGTGGAAGATTTTCAGTCCATATATTTCTAGTTAATTACTATGTATTAATCAGATCAGACAATATTAGTACAACGAACTTAAACTCGTTTTAAGTAAAAAAAAAATATATATATAATAATAATAATAATAATATATAATTGTACAGAATTACTAAGTATTCAAAAGCAGTCCAAGCAAGGCAGGTAGTCTGTTTCCAGTCGAAAATCCTTTAGTACACAGACAAGCGATCCAAGTAAAACAAAATAGTTTCCTCAAGCTTTCTATATATATATATATATATATATATATATATATATATATATATATATATATATATACACACACATACACACACACACATATATACACACACTTTTTATCAGGCAAGACAGTTGTTTATTGTGCTGCAAAACAAAGTGTTATTGGTACACATGTTAAATTCACATCCCTTCCCCCATCAGTGTGACATTCGAGCTGGTCCTGCCCTACTTAGTAGCCGTCATAATAATATAGCCCTTTCGTACTTTAAATAAAATTTATAATGATGTGGTACCTCTTATTTAACCAAATTATTAAGTAGATTATTAAGTCTGTGATTTTATCCAAGACAATATACTACATGGCTGGAAATATAATCAGCCTTAGCCCATTTACTACCTACTACACCACAGCCTCCTCTCCTCAACACAGCATGGGTTTAGGCCTAGTCATAGCACCACCACTGCTCTTGTATCTTTCTTGGACACAGTCAAACACACTAGACTCAGTAAACCTTGTCTGCTCACTATTTCTTGACCTTTCCAAGGCATTTGATACTGTCTCCCACCCTCTTCTTTTGACCAAACTCTAATTTATGTACATCTCCCCCTACCTTAGGCTGCTTTACCACCTACCTTACAGATAGGCAACAAGCAACCAGATGATACCAATCTTTCTTTCTTTCCTTTCCTCAACATCAATACTGGAGTCCCATAAGGGTCCATACTAGGTCCACTGCTCTTCAGCATTTTCATTAATTATTTCCATACCAGCATACCTCGTGCTAATGTCATCCAATATGCAGATGAATCCGCCATCATCTGCATGGCCTAGTCTACTTCAGAACTACTTACACTCGCCCAAAATGCCTTCACCTCCACTGAAACCTGGATGTATAATACCATTTCACCCTAAATGCTAATAAAACCAAACTCATTTTATGCACCCCCCAAAAAAACATCTCTAACCAAAAATAAGTTTACCATCAACTCAATCAACAACACTTGCCTCGAAGTAGTCCCATATACCAAACTTCTAGGGATCATCATAGACGAACACTTAACTTTCGACCAGCATATTAACACAAATATAAAAAAAAAAAACAATCAGAAACTAGGCATCCTATACAAACACAAACACTTCCTCACTTACGCAGGAAGACTATCCCTTGCTTCTTCCTTTCTACTTCCATCCTTGCTGTATGGTGCACCTCTCCTTACTAATAAACAATCCTCTCTTAAATCCAAACTGGATCTGTGCTACAATAAAATCACTAAATTTGTAACCAGTGCCAAACACTCCTCCCACCACTGAGTATCACTCCAAACTGGCTAGAACTTCACCAACATCTAGTATATCTGCAACTAACTACAGCTCATAAGCTAATATACAAGCCTTCTAGTTCTCCTGTCCTCTCCTCTATGTTCACAATGTATCACCCAAATAGACCTCTGCGATCAATCAGATGCTCCTTAGTGTAGCAAAACCTAACCTTTCTGCCAGTCAAATGCATTACCCATATGCTAAAGCAAAACTATGGAATGCTCTCCCACCTTCAATTAGGTCTACTAGCAACCGTGAATGCTTTAAGGCTTCGCTGAAACAACACCTGTTCTCCCTTTGGCTATGTACATATACCAGTACTGACTATAACAAAACCCAATATTCCTAGCCTTCCTACATTTCCTCCACATCTCACTTATGGCTCAGACTCTTCATATATATACATTCAGTGCTTCTAAGTCCAACATGTGCCACCCAGCTACACATAATTTACTATATCAGTTACCTACCATATCTTCTATTCATTCCTGATGCCTATATAGTAATAGCTCTAAAGCTATACCTTACTCTCAGAATTTTTAATCTGCTGCTCTATCTTTTCCTATCTACTGTAAAACTGCAATACTGTATTATTCGCATATTCACTATTACCCAGTGTCATCAGTTGTATTCTTGCCTGGCTTGCATACTTAAACTCTAACATCTGTATAACCAGTATTATCTATTTTATTGTATCACTATTTTGTAATGTAGTGTTCTGTACCATCACTGCTTAATCTGTGTATTTTGATTCTATAGCTTTATCATGTTTGTTTTTGGAGTTTTTCTCTTCGGGCCTCCCCTGAAAACGGGCTCTCCCTGGCCCAGTAGACCTTCCTGTAAACAAATGCAAATAAATAAAAAATAAATAAGTTATCACTGTGTCTCAGATGGCCCGAGTTTGATTAACAGCTTGCCCACTGGATGAGCCATGTGGGCAAAAAGCACCTAGAAAAAAAATTACCAAGTAATGGTGAAGTGGAGGATACAGCTACCAGTGGGGTGGGGTGCAAGGAGGGCTCGTCTTCCACAAACAGAAACTTCAGATTTGAGGCTTGTAAGAAAGTTAAATGTTTTCAGTTTTATACTGTATCCCATTCAAGATACTGTGCTGTAGATATCTTCATTTGCAGGATTCAATGTTTCAGTGAAGTGTACTGCGGAATTCTGTACTACTCCATTTTAAGTGCACCTTACATTTAAATTTATTCCACATGATTACTTTCATATCTGCAGAGGGACTCTTGTAATGCAGGCACCCACTACTTACTAATGCATACAAAGAACAAGCACACCTACTGCAAAAATATGTGTGATTGTGTGCGTCCACATAAATGTAGCACGTGTGTATGTATATTTATATACATATTGTGTTCTACAGTTCCGCGGTGGTGGTGCTGTGGTAGCGTTGTTGCCTCACAGTAAGACGCTGTCTGGTTCGATTCTCAGCTAGAGCGTCTTCTGCATGGAGACATGCGTGAATTGGGCGTACCTTCATTGAAGGTTGTGCGTCAGGCCTGGCAAGCTGGTACGTAAAAATCAACTGCCAATTATTAGCGGACTGGAGTTCCACTGTGGCGACCCCTAACCGGGAAAAGCCGAAAGACACAAACAAACATATTGTGTTCTACATGGGTTAAAACAGAAATCAGCATCACCATTGGGCATGCTTTTCAATCTCAGCCTGGGCAGTGGCTTCATCCCAGCAGAATGGAAAACAGCTACAGTCATCCCTTTGCACAAAGGGGGAGCCATCCACAAACCCCGGAAACTACAGACCCATTAGTCTGACCAGTCTTATCTGCAAGGCCAAGGAACAAATCATCATGGACTTTATTAACAAAGACACAGAATATCTCCAACAGCTTGACCCTACCCAGTTTGGCTGTCTCATGGGGAGATTATACCTGTTAAAACTCGGTGGACTTCTTCGAGACAGTCACCAAAGCCCTAGACGAGGGCAAATCTGTGCATACGGCCTACCTACACTTATCCAAGGCCTTTGACACAATCCTCCAACTCAGGCATCATCGATAAACTCACCCATCTAGGTATCAACCCATACATAGTCAGGTGGGTTGCAAACTGGCTCACTGATGGATCTCATACATTCAAAAGAGGGGACTCCACCTCCTCCATTAGACTTGTGACTAGTGACAGTCATGGGACCCCCACTGTTCAGAATCTACTTCTCCGAAGTACAGGCTAAAACTAAACTAAAGGACTGTGGCTGACAAAGTTTGCTGATGACTGCAAACTGGGAGTGATCGTTGAAACCCCTAGTGATGTCAACATCCTGCAAGAAGGTCTTACATACTCTAATGACTGGTGCCAAAGTCATGGTCTTAAATTTAATGCAAAAAATGCAGCATCATTCCCTTTGGCAAGGGTGATGTTCCTGCAAACCACCACATCAATAGCAATACCCAAAGCACACAGTCAGTGGTGAGAGATCTGGGCACACAGGTTGACAGCAACCTTAACTTCGATCACCATATCTCCACAGAGGTAAGAAGGGCATTTTACATTGCTCATCTCATAAGTAAGAGCACTGCCCTCCAGAAAAAAAAAAGAGGTTATAACCCCCCCCTTGTACTCTTCCCTCATCAGACCAATAATAGAGTACAATGCTCCGTCTGGTATGTTCTTTTACAAACACCTGCAGCAACTGGAGAGACCATAAATGTTCCTTACAAAAAAATTCAGGGTCTTCAAGATCTGTCTTATGAGGACAGACTGAAATCATTGTCGCTTTACTCTGTCATAGAGACTACTCAAGAGACAACCTGTGCCTTGTATACACAGCAATCTCCGACTCAGCTTTAGTGGAAATGCTGCACATTTGCAAGTCAAGTGGCACAGGGATTACTCGCTCATACGATCTTAACCTGGTATGTCACATGAACAGAACTTACTGGAGAGACAGATTTGTCTCACAGAGGTTTCACCACCTTTGGAACAGGCTTCCTACTTACTTAAAGCCCCTCATTAGCTCTAAGTGTAATTTGGACGATTGGATGGGTAACTGGAAATTCATCCTGGGGGTTCCACTTGTGTCCTTCTTGAACAGGGACAATAGGTGCTGATTTTAGTGTCTGCTTGAATAAGACACCCTTGGAAACATGGGTTGAATTTGGCTAGGCTTGTAAGGACCCTAATTATATATATAAAATCTCCATATACACATATATACACAAACGTGTGTGTGGGTATATATATATATATATATATATATATATAGATAGATACATATATATATATATATATATATATATATATATATAGATATATATATATATATATATATATATAGATATATATATATATATATATATATATATATATATATATAGATATATATATATATATATATATATATATATATATATATATATATATATATATATATATATATATATATATATATATATATATATATATATATATATATATATATATATGTATGTATACATCGCATACATAAATATACACACACACACATACATATATCTTGAATACAATCCTTGGTGCATGAACCAACTCACGATTGCATGGACTTGCTTTCAAATATACTTCTGAATGTACTTCAAATTTAGACTATGACAAAAACTTTTAATGTCCATGATGGTAGTATATTGAGACACAAAAAAAGACAGGATCTGTTAGCATTAAAAAGACTTTAGGTTAAATATATATGATGAGGCTTTAAATGGATGCAGTTGCTTTAAACTACTGAATTTATAAATTGGTGAGCTGTGTAAGCCTGTAACTTACTGATGATGCCAATGGGTGAAACCGGTCTGCATTAAGTTTACCTCTAGCCAGACTGCTTCTTTTTATTAAGTAGTTATTGTAAAGGAATAAAAATAAATATTGGACTTTTGCATACAGGGTGCTGGTTTTCATTGATGTGCTATGTATACATATATATATAATATATAAGAAACTTTTGCTACTTTGGAAGGAATGAGTTAAAATGGGACATATAATTGCGAGCAGACACACCCTAGGACTAAATGAAAACCTGAGCATTTCTGGTGTCCTTAAATGGATGAAGTAACTCCTTAACCCATCCCCTGCTCACCACACCAGTTAAACAATAAGCCTAGGTTCATGGATTAAGGAACTCCATAACCCATCCCCCACTAGCCACACCAGTTAAATAATAACCCTGGGTTCACAAAGTTATTTTCTGATGAAGTTCGACCGAAAACTTTACAATGAATGAAAGAGCTCAAAATGTGATTTAAATGAATAAAAAACTTCAATAGAGCAGCAAATATAGCCAAGCACGGAAACACAGCAGAAATCAAAGCCGCTTCACAAAAACTTCAAAAAATAAAGTAAAATTTTTTAATGTACGGTTAGCACTTTCGCAATCAAACTGATTGCTTCATCAGACCACACAACAACAAAAGCAAATTCAGTTAATAAAGGAAGTCTCATTAAAAAGCAACCAATCCAATGAACCCATTAATTCTTACCAAATTAAGAACACACCTAAAATACATTATAGTACATCATTAGACTTTTCTCATCTATATATAAATATAACAGTCAAAAAAGCATATAAAGTGCATCTATAAAAGTACACTACTAACTGAATTATTTAAGCTTCCTAGCCTTAGGGGCTGGCTTCAAAGAAAGATGACCGTTTAGTCCCAGCGCACGATGTACAGATAGAGTAAAAATCCAACCCAGTTCTCTGGGTTCAGTCTCACTGATCAGATCACCCTTCCTATTACTATCCTAAGCTACATCTATAGCCAAAAATTTTAACTAATGAACAACTGTCTCACAAGCATTAATATGTTTAGCTATAGCACTATAAAGAACGTCTTAACGAGAACAACAATAATAACAATCCCTAATTCGTTTCATCAAGCGT
Source organism: Protopterus annectens (assembly GCF_019279795.1). NCBI lineage: Eukaryota > Metazoa > Chordata > Ceratodontiformes > Protopteridae > Protopterus > Protopterus annectens. The sequence goes on from NC_056726.1 coordinate 1,559,907,421, forward strand.
CTGTTTGTTTTACCCACATAAATGGAAAAACAACAGACACAATACGCTAGGTACACTAAAGTCTTTGGGTTACAGTCCGCTGCCTTTTTAAAAATAAAACTCTTCCCATTCTCTGGATGTACAAAAATCCCACTATCATCAATAAATTTACAATAGGCACATTTACTGCATTTGATGGTACTGTTACTAGTTGCCGATGGAAGGCTAAAGCTAATTTGGCTAGGCAGACAGCAAAGCCTTTGCCTCAGAGACTTCTTATTTTTACATACTATAAAAGATAAAACAATCAAAATGGCAGAAAAAGCATCAACTGAAGGAAACCTGGAATAATCACAGCAATAGCGTATAGTAAATTTAATATCCGCTTTCGTCACTAAAACTTCATCAGAAAACAATGAGCATGAGCACAAGAGGGTTTAAATACATCAATCAATTAGTGCGTCACACAATTAATTACAAAAAAAATAAATGAAACATTAAAATTTAAAAACAAATAATGCTGTGCAATTGTTACATCGAAACATGCCTTTTTTCTTAGTTGTGTTTCGATGTAACAATTGCACAGCATGTCGTTTTATTTTTGAAGGACCTTGTATCAATGTTACAACATCTGAAAGAATTCTAGAGGTGCCCGGTTACGCTGATTGCACAAGCAGTGGGCTTGTATATATTGCTTTGTGCTCCGTTTGCCCAGCTTTTTATGTGGGTATGACCACAAGGAGCTTGGGGAAACGTATTAAGGAGCATTTATATGCTATTAAAATTAAAAATTCTAATAACGCTTTATACAGGCATTCAACATCTTGTGCAAATTTTAAGAAATTTATGTTTACTGTTTTGGAAATTTGTAGACATGACAGGAGAGCTGGGGACTTCAGGAATTATGTAGAGCAACAGGAAACTTTATGGCAGGTTAGACTGCATTCTGACTTTCCACCAGGATTAAATGAAGCAGTTAACTTAAAATGTTTTTTAAAGCATCGTAAATTAACTATTTCTAAACATCTTGACACAAGAAGTCTACTTGATTTGCTATTATAAGTGTATTTTTAAATGATTTAGTGTAATATTTATACATTTGGTTATTTGTTTTTAAATTTTAATGTTTCATTTATTTTTTTTGTAATTAATTGTGTGACGCACTAATTGATTGATGTATTTAAACCCTCTTGTGCTCATGCTCATTGTTTTCTGATGAAGTTTTAGTGACGAAAGCGGATATTAAATTTACTATATGCTATTGCTGTGATTATTCCAGGTTTCCTTCAGTTGATGCTTTTTCTGCCATTTTGATTGTTTTTTCTTAGTTTTGTTTGGCTATTTTTTTGATACTATAAAAGATGGTGTTAACCCAATAAGCTTCAACAGGTCATCATCTGTTCTTAGGATGTGCCAGTTCCTATAAATAATATTCTTAAGTCTAGCACTATCACTACTATATGTCATACAATAAGAAATTTTATTGGATTTATTCACAGCTCTTTCTGACCGAGTTGAATTGGATGACGAAAAATATGGCTTACCACTGCCTTCCTTTTGATTTCTAGCGGCAAGGCATGGTGTACTACTTTCTATGGTTTTATAGCCTTTATCAATCTTCAAACTTCTCTCAAAGTCCAACTCCCTACTATGGAGTCTAGATGCTCTAAGTGCTTGGCCCTTTGCCACATTCTTAAAGACATTCATCTTTAACGAAACATACTTTGTTGCGAATACTTCATATTAAATTTCAAGAAGTCATTACTCTCAAAGGAGGGATAAAAAACATTCTAACTTACAAAGATTGTCCACAAATCGACGATAAAAACAAAGATGTTCCTTAAACCCTAGATCTTCAAAAACAAACCTACTTTCCCATTCAGCCATAACTATGTTGGCGTAGCTATGGGCACATGAAGTGCCTACTGCTATGCCAGAGGTCTGGAGGTAGTACTTCCCATCAAAAGTAAATGCATTAAATTCTAGTATTAACTCTAATAAAAAAACAAATAAAGCTAATTTTATGTGAGGAGTATGAACTACTGTTTGTAAGAAATACACGAACAAACTCAATTCCTACGGCATTAGGAATTACAGTAAATAGGGATGCTACTAGATATTCATTCCCTGTAAATACAGCGTCACTCTGATACTTATACAAGTCTCTAAGAAACTGTTCAGTATCACGTAAGACAACATCATACTAATCCAAAATTGGCTTTAGTTGTTTTTCCACATAAACTGATGTCGGCTCGGTTAGCCAACCTCCCCCTGCAACAATCGGTCTAAATGGGAGGTGTAATGGGTCTTTGTGTATTTTAGGAAGGCCATATAGAGTTGGTATAAGGGGAAAACTCAACCACCAAGTATTGAAATAACTCTTTAGTAATAGCATTCTCCTGCATGCTGTCTTTAAGACACCTTAAATAAGATTCTTCCATTAACTGAATAACTTGCATGGTTATATTTTTATAAGTGTGTTCATCTTTCAACCTATCAGCAATAAAATTAAAATAAAAAGTCCTGCCCATCACAACTACTGAATGTCCTTTGTCGGCTAGCCTAATAACAATATCTGCAGAATTTTGCAAAGCCCTCAAAGCTTCACGTTCAGCTCCACTATGATTTTCAAAATGCCCTTTATTAAAATCAACAGTAAACATTTCATATATCTTTTCCTCACATGCTTTGATAAAAACTTCTACATCTGGTGGAATATTCAGAGTATAAATACTAGGCTTCCTGTACAAGCAAAGTACATGTTGTTCATTCTCTGAGCTAAACAGTAATTTAAGAACTAAATTCTGTGCAAACAGTCTCAACTCTAGTAATGTGTCTGGTAGATCAGCCTGCTGAGCGGGGATAAAAGTCAAACCTTTATTAAGCAATGCCAGTTCTCCAGCAGCCAAGGGTCGATTCAAAATATTCCATACTAATTGTCACCCACTGTTTTCCACATTTTCTTCAACGTTTGGGTATTTAGGTCCTAGTGCGATTGCTTCTTCTTTTTGGCTTGTTCTACTGACAAATCCCTGTTTTTTTTTTTTATTCATTTGAAATGGCAAAGGAAGGGTAGACAAAACCTGGTTGGACGTGTTGAAAAAAACTTTCTTTCGAACTACTGCTTCACTATCCACTCTCACTTCCTGCATTGAGGCACTTCCAATAGCTAAACTCACTGCTTGCAGTGTTCTGTACACTGATTGGTCACTCAGGGAGGGAGGTGCCACCTCATTCACAATGGGATTGCTCGGAGTTATAGTAACTATGTTCTCGGCAGTCTGAATATTCTGCTTATCAGAGCAATGTATTTCTCTGGGCCAAATAAACACATTGTGTTCCCTGAAGTATTTTAAATCTCTCTGTACCTTCTTCTTCTTCTTTTGTTGTATCAATTTACATTTGTACAGAGACACGATCTATTAAATCACAAAGACACAAGTCCACATAATCACTGGTAGCATCATTATATAGTTCATTCTGAACCTGTTGTATCTTTGCACATAGTTCCAATTCTATAGGTATAAAAAAAATCAATAAGCAATCTCATGTGAGAGAAACTCGCTTCTAGGTTAATCCTCTGCCAACTGACCAACAGGTCAGGATACATTCACCCCCATAGTTGGGCATACTGAAAATACAGAGCCACCTAGGCACTATACTGAGGGAGCAACAAGCCTCCATATGAAGCCGTTGGCACTGCAGACGTTTGGGTTGATGCATATTCTCTAATTCTCTTAGTCTCTCTCTAGTCCATTGATGT